>NC_092629.1:76066406-76366406 GCF_039555335.1 Amphiura filiformis
TTCCGGCTTCAGGAAAGTAGGATTAATGTATATGCACTTTTCTAAGGAATTTATATTAAAGGATTGACTCAATAAATGTATGTAAACTTCTCTTGAGAAATTTTCTCTTGAAAAGTTAAGCCAAGTTTGATGTATTGGGCAACGGTACCCTTTGGGTCCGTATTTTATTGGATGTTAAATCCAAGTCTGGTTTACAAATAAATGGAGATACTCCTGACGGATATGCCAGCAAAAACTTTTGAGTAAAATGTGCCTTATTTCATTTGGGGGTAACTAGATAGACTTTTCTTTTATCAAATGTTTTCTTTGTATACATATAAGCTTACATATATTGAAAACAAAACTTCCAGCAATAATTTATAGGAAACAGAGGCTCTAGAGCTTTTTGAAAATTAACTACATGTGAAAATATAAATATATTGAGGGGAATTCCCTGGCCTGAATGGCATGCATATTGTGGTGTGTATATAGTATACTGTACATGTACACAGTACATGAACTTTTGGTATAGCTGATCGGAGGGTTATTCCAATATAAAGGGTATTTCCAATGCAACAATACTGAGTCAATGTGTTCTACAAATACAGCACATTTATCTAAATTTTATACACAAAGGTAAGAGCTAGTTTTTAAAGTATCTATTTATGAATCATTTAGCTATATTCACAACCAACAATCTTGGATTTGAGTACATGTAAATATTGAAGAGAAATCTATCTATAAATTGTTAGCTATTAGCTAAAGCATATGGTTGTACAATAAGTCTAGGGTGTGCAATATTGTGATAGGTGAGTAAAGGCTAGTTCAGTGTGTATATTCAAAGGCGAATATTCGGCTTCGAATACTTTTTGGTCGTCAAAATATATGCGGCTTCAATATAAAACTATGAACCGGGCCACCCTTACGAAAATGGCACGCTTTTTGCAAGCGTGCAGCATGAATGCGCACACATGTCGCACATGTGCATATGAAGTGTGCGCATGCGTGTTTTTGGAAAAAAACATGCATGCACATGCATGCACCGTGCACGGTCTGCACGCATGCAGGGCTGCATGCATGCAGGAGCTGCACGCTTGCAGGAGCTGCATGCACGCGTGCAGAAGCTGCACGCTTGCAGGAGCTGCATGCACGCGTGCAGAAGCTGCACGCATGCAGGAGCTGCATGCGTGTTTTTCAAAACACGCGCATGCGCATGCATGCACAGTCTGCACGCTTATATAGCATGCAGGAGCTACACGCGTGCAGGAGCTGCACGCATGCAGGAGCTTGCCGCTTGCAGGAGCTGCACGCGTGCAGGATCTGATGATAATATACAGGTATATTTATACACTTCATGCATGTCTGCTGAATTCAACACTAACCTCATAGACTATGGTTTCCTGGGGAAAAGAATCGCAAAAAACACTTTTGAAACTTACGCAATTCGATTTTTCTTGCAGAGACTATTCTTGATATGCTCAACATCAACAAGACAATGATGAAAACCCTTAAAATACACTTCAAACTTATAAATTTTCAAAGTTATTGGGAGCTTCTGAGGAGCTAGCACTTCTCTGATCCTTGGCAGTTGGTGACCTCTGATATCCCATACTGCACTGCTGCTTCCTGCAATTATGCGTGCAAGTGGTCAATGTGTGCGCTGCACGCTTCAAGTTTGCGTGCAGAGAATATTGGGTGTGCAAATGCGTGCACTGCACACTTAAAAAATGCGTGCAGGGAAAAATGTGCAAGTTGCGTGCAGCGCTGTTTATTATGTGTGCAAATATGTGTGCAATTGATACTTGCGTGCATTGCCTGCACGCACATGGCTAGTTCGCACACATGAACACGCTCTTGCTCGCTTCTGCACACTTCTGCACACTTTTGCACACTTATTTAAGCGTGCAGCACGCTTCTGCACACATTTTTTTTTGCCTGCATTTTCGTAAGGGAGAGCTCAGCGTTGCCCGACTGTTAACAAGTATTGCCTGTTGACCAAGGTAAGCAATATTTAGAGAATTTCTGTAATGAAGTCAATAAAATCATAATAGGTAATCTCAATTGAACTAATGTCATGATTTAATGTCTGTAAAATAAAAATAAATTAATCAATAAATAAGTCAATAAATAAATAAATAAGTCAATAAGGGGCTGTGCTATAATTATGAGCCCCTGGTAAATTTTCCAACAGCCCGCCAAAAATCGCTCCCCCCGGCCTGCCAAAAATCGCTTGCCCCCCCTCTAGGCCTGCCAAAAAGTCTCCCCCCCTCCTTTACACATGCCAAATTTTGGGATCTCAATTTGCAAACCTTAAATGTGCCTGGACACCTCGAATAAGCCGTAAAGTCCCACTCTGGTCATTTTTACTTTTTTACATATTTGCAAAGAGCATGTTTCAGGGATTAAAATGACACCTCAATGAACTTAATATGACAATCAGAAGCGAAGTTATGGCTTGTTATAGGTTGTCATGAATCAAAACGCGAAACCGAGAAAAACGCGTTCAAAGTTAGGGAAGCATAATGACCACTCATCAGATGGGCCTCAGAAAATGTAAATTAGTTCATATTTCCACTTATTTCTTTAAAATAAAACTTTGTATGTGTTTAGAAGAAAGCTTAAACATTTCAAATCTGCAAAAATCTCAACTTCGCCAAAATACGAGATTTGCATATATTTTCACCTGTACCTCGAAATGAAGTTTGCCGAGTTTACGGCTCATTCGCCGCGTCCAGCCACAAATGGTCTATATATAACAACATTTCTTTTCATTATAGACTTTTTTATAGTCTATATTTTCTTCATTTCAGCTTAATTTAGTAGTTGTCATGGTTGTGTGTTAATTCATATTACTATTAGATACGTTGTAATAAAACATGATTTTAAATATTTGTATATTAATTTTCCCTGAGGGCTTGCAGCAAAATTGATATTTTATTTTCCTTGGTATGGGTTTGTGGCTAGTAGTGATGATTGTAAAGTTATATTTCTCAATGTTCTTGATACAAATCCTGCTCACTTGTCCTGCGAAGATCACTGTTCAGCGAAGTCCACTGAAGACTTTTATATCCTTAAATAAAATCTCCAAAATGGTGCTTTTTTCACCATTCACACATTTCACACCATTCACACCATTCTTCAGGAAACAGGTCTGGATTGCATTGCAGTTGTCCCCCTGTTTCCACTTATAAGTTATATTGACAGAAGTGTTGTTTCATAAACCAGACTTCAGCAAGTCAACAGAAGAATATATATATTCCTTTCTTGGAAGAGGTATGCGCTGTGACGTAAACTAGATCTTCTCTGACGCTACTGGCAGGTAGTAATACAATGACTACATAAAATATTTCTGGTTCGCAATTTCCTTTCTTAAAAGGAAATGGACTGTAAGCACATTAGCTAGCCCAGAACAACACTATAATTTACTGTGAAGAATTATGTTTACATCTTCATATATACCAAGCATAGAAAAAAACAATTCTATTAATAGCCAATTACTACCTTCACGCTATGATGTAATCTGGGAAATTCCCAAGTCTTAATTACAACATTAACCTTTCACATGACATCAATTCCTGAGGGGATTCCCATATGATCCAACGTTAGATATGATTCAATTTGTTTTTGATCAAGTTGATGCAGAGGGGGAATTCCCAGACATGTCATCACTCATGAAATAATTCTAATTTTGTAAACAAAGATAAATAATCAAATTAAATTACTCAGTGCACATCACAATAAAAACAGGCCAAAATTATCTCAAATGGCTCATAAGATTAAGATAAACAAAACATTCTCTCTCACTTTATAGTCGCAATTAGCAAGCCGAGTAAACCAAATAAGTGCCTTATTGTGTGAACTGTGTAATTATGAATACACTATTTTTTATTCACCACATATGCAGATACATCAAAATGGATGCTTCAGTTGATAAACTGGATGCTAGCAATATTGACTTTCATGAACGCATTGGAGAAGGTGGATTTGGGTCTGTCAGCCGTGTTTCATTTAAAACGCCCTACAAAGGATACACAGAAGCTGCCAGCAAAACAGTACTTTATGAGTTAGCAAAGAAAGAAGTTGAAGTCATGAGCAAACTACATCATCCACACATAGTTAACTTGCTTGGATTTTGTGAAATACCAAGTGCTAAACTTATTCTAATGGAATATGCTCCTAATGGTTCACTGCATGATTACCTAAAAGATCCATCAAAGTCTCTTCCATATCAGCTGCAGAAAAAGTGGGCAAAAGAATCGGCAATTGCAATCACATATCTCCATAAACAGAACTTCCTGCACAGGGACATCAAGCCTCAGAACTGCCTTCTCTTTCAAGACAACCTCTTGAAATTGTGTGATTTTGGTCTTGCCCATGAGATAGAAGAGTCTCAGACAACATCCAGCCAGAAGGGAACCTATCGCTACATGGCACCAGAAATTCATGTGGGGAATGAGCGTGGAAGGGCTATATACTCCAAGCCAGCTGATATATGGGCATATGGGATGTTGCTACTAGCCATCTGCACAAGGAAACCACCATTTGAAGACCTGGAATGGCACCGGGTGGTCTTTGAAGTTGGCAATGGAGCCAAGCCCTCCATACCCAAAAGCTGCCCCAAAGATCTGTCAGATATCATGCAGCAATGCTGGAATAATGATCCTAAACAACGGCCTACAAGTGCATTAATCGCATTGGGTATGTAGAGTTTTTACTTGCAAATAAAACCAACTGAACAAAATTTATTGTGATAAAGTTCTAGAAAGAAAATTTGAGGCTGTGATTTAAACTATTTTTTTTAGTAATAAGTGTTGATTTATAATTCATAACCTCATGAATATGCATGATGCGTGTGATCCAATCATATTTTATTATTTGTGAAAACGCGAACGCAATTCGAGGTCATTAATATCTCACAATTGACTCGGACGCCGCAACAATGACTTCCGCGTCTGACGTAGCAATCAAAACATGGGGTGATCAGGGCCCCGAACATGGATAAAGAATTGGCATCATTGCGAATTGCAGCGTCCAATTCAAATGACGACTACCATGACTACCTTCAAATAAATAAATAAAAGCAGCCCGATCACAGCAGCTAATATGCACACACATTCTAAACAAAACAGGGTCCTGTTTTGAATGAATATTGAATAAATATAAACAATTGTTCCTAATATGTTTGTCCCTGTGTTACGTTGATCGAGTGAGCTCCCGGAGTGAGCTTTACGACCTGTGTCTAGGTCTCAGCTGCTCCCGATCCCGGCATCTATTGCTCTCAATAATTATGATTGCATCGTATGACGTGACTCAAAACAAATACAATTGGGGAAAAAAAAACAAAAAAAAAACAATAGAATAGACGAGTCACAACAACAAAAAATACCAACAACAACAGGAACCAAACAATATTACAATTAAATTAATATTTCAAGTCCCAAAAACATCCCAGTGAAGGTGTAAAAATTAAGGCTGGCATTTTGTAGGAAATACCCTACCCGAGTACCGAAATTCAAAAAAAAAAAAAAAAAGAGTATGACATGAATACAAAGTATCAATTTTCATATTAAAAATACAAAATATCTTGAATTTTTTTTTTTTTTTTTTTTTTAGGTCAGCCATGAATGATCTTAGCGATCCAGGGACACTACAAAACCGAAAAAAATTTTTTTTTTTTTTTTTCAATTCGGTACCGGTTACCCGCCGAAAAATGCTACGGTACACGGGTACAAAATTTCCGAAAATGCCAGGCCTAGTAAAAATACAAATTTGTTATTGTGTACTTGAAGGATATTTAGGATAAAATTGCCAATTACATGTAGATATTTTTGAAATGAAACGTTTCTTCTTCTACCGGTGAGTACATTCCTCTCTTGAGAGTATAAATGCAGTACTGTGTGCAGTGCCGGGTGCAGTGCAAATGTGGACGACGGAACACAGCTTGCCCCCCCAAAAAACCCAGGAAAACAGCAGTATGGTGCATGGTGGACTATTGACAAAACTGGAAAATAAATCTTATATTTTGTTTGTAAAATAAATTACACGTCCGGCTTTCGGCTTTAAAACCACTAACAAAATCTGAATCTTGATTTTTATTATCATCCAGATGAGAAAATTACTGAATAGGCCTATATATTATTTTGCATGGTAATTTGAAGCTCAAAATATCATTCATGGCCCGGGTTCATGGCCCTATAAATAGTTATGAAGCTCAAAATATCATGGCCCTATAAATAGTTATGCTGACCGGGCATGCTGGTTGTTCTTTCCCATGTTCCTGACAATATAAACCATAGGCGTAGATTTGCCAGGGGGGGGTGCTCCATACAATCATCCCCCCCCCCAATGTTGACACCTGAATATAGTTTTCTGACCAAATTGACCTCATATTTGCGCACTTTAGCCCCAAAAGTGCAAATTTTCACGCGCATTTATTACACTTTTGCACCATATTTAATCACTTTAGCCTCAAAATAGCAAAAATGTTCGTGCGCTTCGCGCGCATTTGTAACATAAACTTATTTTGTACAAAAAACTGTAATGAATGACAATATAATAACTTTGCACCATCTATTTCGAAATTGTCGGGTTTTGTTTTGGGCCTCGGTATTTTCCTCGGGCGCGTCTCGGAAAATACCTCGGCCCAAAACAAAACCCTCCAATTTCACACAATGACCTCAAAATAGATGGTGCGCAGTTATTATTGTCTAATTAAGGTTAGCCGAGAGTTTTTCATGCGCTTGATTTCAGAGGGGCGTAAGTTCATAACAGAAACAGCCATGCAGAAAATGAACAAGCGTATACCGGGACGTAGGCCTACTTACAATAGAATATCGATCCACGGTCAAGACATGAAAACGCTATGAAACTTGGCTTAGCTCGTGCCCGGAGCTCGGATGCCGGGGGGGTGGCACAAGCCGTTTTCGCAATTTTCACAAGGATTTTATAAATTGATTGGGGGCATTTTGAATTTATAGCCTTGATATCTTTGATGAAATCAATGCTGCTATTCCCCTGATTACAATGTAAGGGTAGGCAACAACAACAATATCAAAAAGCAATTATTTGTAAATCAAATTTGGGATGAAAATCAACAAGACAGACTTAGCAGGCCTACAAATTTCTGAATTATATAAAGTGAAAAACAATCAATCACGATTCACTGCACTCAGCGAATCAAGCAAATAAAACTAAAAAGAAAGGAGCAAGAAAGAATAAAGAAAAAATGAAAAAGAGAAAGAAAGAGAGAGAAAGAAAATGAACGAAAAAGAAAGAAATGAAAAAAAAAAAAGAAATGAAAAAAGAAAGGGAGAAAGAAAAGAGGAAAGAAAGGAAGTAAAAATGAGAAAAGAGAAAAAAAAAGAAAATTCAGCCACACGGAGACTCGAACCCACAAAAATAGTTCATACTAGATTCCCAGTCCAACGCTCTATCCACTGGGCCATAGCTCCGCTTACGCAATTGACTGTTCTCAAAGCGGATGATATTACTGTAATTGGATGCAATTACATATGATTACAATCGCGTCCGCATTATGGCTCTTAGAATAAACACGCATGTCGGCGCTGAAATTTTGAACGAACTGATGGAGGAAAACCTCGTTTTTGCAAAACTAGCTTCAATTTGGAGTGAAAATCAAATGGAATAGCAATTGGCAGAATGTTGAGAAATAATGTAGGTATTCAGATGTCTAAATTAACGTCTCGTAATCAAGATATCGATAATTTCACAAACCAGCTTTTTCTCAAGCAAATTCTCCAAAATTTTCCCCAAAACGGGCTTTTAAAATTTAATCGGTACTGTATTTGGTTCTTCCCCATGGCAACATTATTTCTTTGATCGATTTGTAATACAATAAAAAAGAAGAAAACAATCGCCGGTGTGGATTTATACGGAGCGCACATTTGAAAAAAACCTCATGGAACGTGTTTTTGATCTTGTGTACATGGTGGGTAAAAATGCTTTAAACGAAGGATTTTCAAATTTATTCTAATAATTTGTATATAACACACACAAAAATGTTAAGCTACATCCAATGCACCATCATTTCACTCGCTGCGATATTTGATTACTGAGAAAACTCTGTTTTAGAGAACAACTTTATACGTCTTTTATACGTTTTTTATACGTCTCTTTGTGTAACCTTAATATACCCCCTAGTAACAAAGAAGTTGAAAAAACACATTTGACCTTATTGTAAAAAATAAAGTAAAAGACAAAACTAAACAAAACAAAGAAAAACCAAGGAGAAAAACTGATATAAACAATTATTCATGCATGATTGCATGTAAAGAAAAAAACAACACATTTTAGTGTAAATTGCCTTTTTTTTAACATGATAAATAAATATAAGAAATATGAAATATTATGCCCAAAGAGAGCCGTCCTATGCCACTTAAAATATCTAAAATGCAGTAGCATCAAGGGGGCTCAGTCCTGGACCACAACCGGGGCTTCACCCCTTGGGCGCCCTTGGACACCTCTGCTGTACCGCTCACTTCACACAAATTACTTAAGACACTCTGCATTAGACTAATCATTTTTATTACTTATCAACTCGCCTAAATTTGAAGGCAAATACAATTCTATTGGCCATTCTGGAGGAGCTTGAGGGGGTCCCCCATAGGATTTGATTGTTTTTGCAAAAATGTGAGCTAAAATGCCAAACAAATTAATAATTTTCCCCTTTTTTTACAGCGAAAAAGGCCTGAACAAGCACCCCCTTAACCTTAGCCTAAGTTTCTTAATTTGTCTAATAAAATACAATTACATACATACAAACACCCCCCACCCTCTTTCATACATTCATGTAGAAACGAACTAAGCAGGAAAAAAATGATGAATAAAGAACATGCAGAATATAAATTAGGATTTCATAACATTTGCTCACGTGCACGTATATCGCACAAGAAAGCTAACATTTTGTGAATATAGTATAAATGCTAAGAGATCAGTTAATTTTAATCGATTTTTTGTTTTAAAAGGGAGAAAAATAAAAATAAGTAAATCCAAACTAAGAGGTATTAAGTGTACATTTCTATAAGGTTTGTTTTCATTAGGGATCTAAAGAGTTTTACTGATGTAGCCGTTTTGGCGCATCTGTCAATCGAATGCCATTTTCTTGGCCCGGCGGTTCGTATTGTTTTGTTAGCAAACTCTGTTTTTGTAAGACAGATCTTGTAATCTTCAGCGTTTCTTGTGTGATACCTGAGGTGATTCCTCTGCTCAACAAAATAACTATTGAAGGCCTTAGGTAACTGATTGGTATTATACTTGTACATAAAAGTGCTTAGTTCGAGATCATAACTATCATAAACATTAAGCAAATTGTAATTCTTGAAAATAGGGGCTGAGTGACTTAAAAAGTGACTATTCGATATCATTCTAAGGGCTTTTTTTTTAAGTTTGAAAATCTTTTCCAAATATTTTTGACAAGTATTTCCCCATGCTAAGATACCATAGTTTATGTAAGGAAGTATTAAAGTACAATATAGTGAATACATTATTCGCTCGGGGACAAAATGTTTCAGTTGGTTTATTACACCAACACCTCTAGAATAATAGTCACTTCTATGTTGCTTTTCCAAATATGACATCTAACGGATACAAATTTTTGGGTTTTCATATTAATTTGTAATTTCTGTGAATGTTAAAAGACCTACATACATAACCATACTAAATGTAGTAAATGTTTTAGACAGTGGTACATTATTGATTCCAATAGGGTGCACGATGGCTATTATATGTGAGCCAGTCCCCAATGCAATTAATTATAATAACAACAATTTGAAAGAAAAATTAATGAATTAATTTGAAAGAAAAATAAATGAATTGATTATAGGTAAACAACACATCTTAATCTTTCACTTTCCCTAGCATTAGGTGCTTGCTGGTCATTGGAGAGAGAAATCCATCCTGAACATCAAGGAAAACAACTTGGCTGTTGTCATATTACCTGCTGTCCAAATGGGGACATAGTCATGGCTGCTTGGGAAAAACTCTACCTTCTTGACGGTGATGGGGAATACAAAATGCAACTAATATCAACTGGAACAGACCCTGACAGGAAAATGGGCAGATATGTTGAAGACATGTGTGTATCACCACTAGGATACATCTTTGTTGTAAGTGACTGTTGTAGATTTGTCCATGTGTTTACTACAGAAGGGAAATACCTCCACTGTTTCATACCTGATGAAAATTCCAAGTTCTTTCGGAAATGTCTTGCCATAGATAGAGAAGGGCAGGTATTGGTGGGTAGTAAGGATATCATCACAGTCCATATGTGTCCAGATGGTAGGGTAGTCAATAAGATCAAATACTCATTTGGTTACTTACCAAGCATGGTTATCAATAGCAAGAATCAAATCCTGATTCATTCCCGTCCATCAGGTTCAGTGTACAGGCGTAGGGTAGTAGCAATAGATTACTCAGGTAAAGAGGTGTTTAGCTTCACACCCAAGATAGATGAGGATGTGGCAGTTAGAGAATCGGTATCACATGGGATAGTGTGTGATGACAATGATAACATTTACATACCAATACGTAAACAAAATCAAGTTCTATGCAACACATGTCACATTGACATATACAGTCCCACAGGTAAATTCCTGCAATGCATAGTCAGAGGACTGACATACAATCCCTTGGATTTGTCCATGACACCTGATAGAGCACTGGTGGTTGCTAATGAGACATCAATTCTAAAATACAGTCTGAAGTAAAACTACCAAACATCTCACAATCATGTTTGTACAAATATCCATTTTAGTCTTGGTTGTACAATCAGATACATGTATGCCACAAGCTCTGCTTTTATCCGAGCCATTCTTTGCATGCACCGTTCTTAAAACCCATAACATGTGGTTTGCTCCACAGCGGCGCCCTCAATTTTCTTGAATTTCTGCTTTTTGTATGATTGTAATGCCTAATGGTGTACTAAATATGACAAACTAAGCCACAAAGTGATGCATGTCACTCTGATGCATGTCGCTCCCGCACAATTTGCATCCCTGCCCGCTCGTGCCAACGTGTTGTGTCCTTGGGCAAGGCACTTTATCCTCATTGCCTACTGGGGATGGGGTTGGGGTTGGGTTGGATGTTTGTATAGTTGTTTGTTTCAATGTTGCAATATTGGCGCTGATTAAGCAGCTGCCTGCAAATTGCATTGTGTCTGTTTAGGTGTGTTTAATGTACAATTCTAGCAATTTGACCTGCGGGTCACCATTAGAGTTTGAAATAAAACTGACAGGAAAATGGGCAGATATGTTGAAGACATGTGTGTATCACCACTAGGATACATCTTTGTTGTAAGTGACTGTTGTAGATTTGTCCATGTGTTTACTACAGAAGGGAAATACCTCCACTGTTTCATACCTGATGAAAATTCCAAGTTCTTTCGGAAATGTCTTGCCATAGATAGAGAAGGGCAGGTATTGGTGGGTAGTAAGGATATCATCACAGTCCATATGTGTCCAGATGGTAGGGTAGTCAATAAGATCAAATACTCATTTGGTTACTTACCAAGCATGGTTATCAATAGCAAGAATCAAATCCTGATTCATTCCCGTCCATCAGGTTCAGTGTACAGACGTAGGGTAGTAGCAATAGATTACTCAGGTAAAGAGGTGTTTAGCTTCACACCCAAGATAGATGAGGATGTGGCAGTTAGAGAATCGGTATCACATGGGATAGTGTGTGATGACAATGATAACATTTACATACCAATACGTAAACAAAATCAAGTTCTATGCAACACATGTCACATTGACATATACAGTCCCACAGGTAAATTCCTGCAATGCATAGTCAGAGGACTGACATACAATCCCTTGGATTTGTCCATGACACCTGATAGAGCACTGGTGGTTGCTAATGAGACATCAATTCTAAAATACAGTCTGAAGTAAAACTACCAAACATCTCACAATCATGTTTGTACAAATATCCATTTTAGTCTTGGTTGTACAATCAGATACATGTATGCCACAAGCTCTGCTTTTATCCGAGCCATTCTTTGCATGCACCGTTCTTAAAACCCATAACATGTGGTTTGCTCCACAGCGCGCCTCAATTTTCTTGAATTTCTGCTTTTTGTATGATTGTAATGCCTAATGGTGTACTAAATATGACAAACTAAGCCACAAAGTGATGCATGTCACTCTGATGCATGTCGCTCCCGCACAATTTGCATCCCTGCCCGCTTTCGTGCCAACGTGTTGTGTCCTTGGGCAAGGCACTTTATCCTCATTGCCTACTGGGGATGGGGTTGGGGTTGGGTTGGATGTTTGTATAGTTGTTTGTTTCAATGTTGCAATATTGGCGCTGATTAAGCAGCTGCCTGCAAATTGCATTGTGTCTGTTTAGGTGTGTTTAATGTACAATTCTAGCAATTTGACCTGCGGGTCACCATTAGAGTTTGAAATAAAACCTTCTTTTTTTTAGAAGGATTGGCGGAGATTTAATGTATTGCATATGAAATAGTGTTTTGTAACATATTGTGTAACCATTATGTCGGGCGTCGGCGGAGAGATTATATCTGGTTACATTTTTTTTCTTCCAAAAACTTGATCTGTGAATTTCCAAGTTCCTGGATGTACATAATAAAGTACACCAATCAAACTGGCAAAAGTATGCAGAATTGAGTATAATAGTTAACTTCTAGTCTGCCAATTTGACATTTCACTAAATGCTGAGAAGTGTAAAGTTTTAATCACATAACATTCTTATACTAAAAAGAAACAAAGAAGAAAGAAGTTGTAGAATGATAAAAAATGGTGTATTTCATTAAATATTTCTTTAATATTGTGCATATTATGTTTCTTTTCACCATGCTACTGTTATAGAATAATAAAAAGTACCTAATGCTTGCACAGTACAAGGTGTCTATTCAACTGAAAAGAAATACACAGTGAAAAAAGCAGACCCAACAGATGGGATGCTATCTTAAACTGTGTTTTAACCAGTCAGTGTTTGGATACATATTGCCATAATTTTTAGCAATTGTTTGCAAAAACAAATGTAACTTCATTTGATAAAGGGTGCACACCAGTAAATAGCTCCCATTGACTTTCTGTACAAACAGGGTCCAGGAAAATATAATTTTCTTGACTCCAGAGCGACTCAGTTCTTCAAAACTTACCCTTTCTGCAAGTCGAAGGTCAGATAAAGTCATCTATTGTAGAAATTATATACGAGTCCAGCATTTTTTCCAGAAAAATGCCGACTAGATCACCCTATAGCCCATACAGCGTACGCCACCTTACAAATAGCTTGGTGTTTCTGAAATGTAACACATTTTGAAAGTTCAGCCAAATTGTAATAAAAATTCAGATCCTGCTCATTTTTCACAGACAATCTATTTCCCAGGCCTAAATGAGGATTAAATATGAATCAGGGCCTAATAGTTGGGTTTTAAGCCTGTTCTAATGGATTTAATTCAGTCGTATTGCACATTTCCTCGTTTGAAACACTGATTTTTTTCTCCCAGGGTGTGGGAGACTTGTATTTACTGGTGTGCACTCTAAAGCAGTTTTTAAAGATATGTAAACAGACAATAAAATGATAAAAACTCTGCATGATTCATTGAGTGATGCCATGTGCGTGTGAAATCAACAACCAGTACATTACTGAACATGTTCATCAGGACTGTTATTGAAAATTATAACAAGGTTTCATAGTTCTAGTCCAATAAAACAGTACTCACTGTGGACGTCATTCGCACTTTAATGGACAGGAAGAACAGGATCATCACAGAAGAGAGTGACAAAGAAGAAGAAGATACTACCATCAAGAAAGCACTTCATACTTGCGGCTATCCTCCATGGAGCATAGACAAGGTGACACAGCAAATGGATACTCCCAAACAGAAGAAGAACAAAAAGAAAGACGATACCATCAAGTCTAAAGCCATGGTTGTAATCCCATAAGTAGAGGGGGTTTCAGAACGCATTGCAAGAACATTCAAGAACTATAATATCTCGTCAGCCATGAAACCACACTGCACTTTGAGAAATATGCTTGTTCATCCAAAAGATAAGAGGGATCCGCTTTAAAACACCACGGCGGTAATCTACTCTATGCCATGTAAGAACTGTGACATCTCGTATGTAGGTGAGACAGGCAGGAAGTTTGGCAAAAGGCTCGACGAACATAGGGCAGAGGCTGATAAGGCGAGTGTCAATGTTCGTACAAGGGCGAACAGAAAAGCCTCGGAATCTACTGTCAACAAATCAGCGATTACAGATCATGTGCTAGAGCAAGACCACATCATAGATTGGGAGGAGGCTAGGGTACTGGGCAAAGAGACAGACAGATACACACGTTGGATTAAAGAGGCAGTAGCAATCAGAAAGCAAGGGACCACCATGAACAGAGACGAGGGGCAATAAAATCTCAGTCACGTGTTTGACGATCTTCTCAAGAAAAATACATCTGGCAACCGCGTTGCTAAGCAACCAGCATCCTTTGCGGTAAACAGAAGATCGTCACAACATCAACAGTGTTGAAAAAGGAGTCTGCAAGACTTCGAAACGTCCACAGTGAGTACTGTTTTATTGGACTAGAACTATGAAACCTTGTTATAATATAACAACCAGTACAGTGTGACTTGAAGTCAATTAGTCAATCTTGCAAGCGTTTTACATCCGAGATTAATATTGTCAAAACTGCTTTTTTTTAGGGGAAGATAAGAGCTAATATTAAAATAGTAATAAGAGCTAACACATGTGGCTTTCACATAATAAAACACTGAATGATTGTAAACAAATTTTTTAATATTTTCACCATATTTGATGGGACACTCTGTATTTTATAATTGAAATAAACCTGTAAAACAAATGTGTGACATGTTTTCATATGTTATGGTTTGTGTCTTGTGTGTGTTGTCCACAAATTTGGGGGCAATGATGATACTTAGTATCATCATCATTTACATCATAATTTTCAAACATTTCCAGAACTCCAACAAATTAGAGCACTGGGAACATAAAGATTTCTGTCAAATTAAGAATTTTACTTTAAGGTAGGAAACTCGGTTCCCACACATCGGCAAGGAAAAAATTATTAAATGATATTTATTACAGGATAGGGCACAATTAAGGAAATTTTGAGGGAATTCGGTGCATGACACGATAGCCGACGATCCGACCTTAAAACAAATCATTGAGCCCAGTTTTTACCAAATTTGCAGAAATCTGTCAACATTTTCAAAATGCAAATAGCCCAATTTTCTTAAATTTGGTAAAACATTCATAGTGGAATATATGTATTTAACATGTTTAAACTAATGAGTATAATTTCCTTAAAAAATTGGTCCACATTTGTTTTCTCTGAGGCACCCACCTACCCAATGCAACACAATAGTTACTGTGTGAATCATGAGGACCTAATAAACTGGATAGTTATTTACCTACAAATTTTACACAATAAACAGAATCTAAACAAGTTACATCTAGTCACTGATGAAATGAAATGAACCAAACATAGGGAATTCAGATTTTTTTATAGTTATTTATATTTTCACTAATTTAATCAGTCTGTAAAATGCTGCTGAAAGTTGAGCATGCAAATCAATTTGAAAATATCATCAGAAAACATAAATAAATGAACCTCTTCCATGCATGCCAGTTCATTTTGTACATTTATTAACTTCAGAAAAGATGTGAAAATTACTACTACAGCAAAAATAAGCTACCAGGGGAAACCCCTGATAAAATGCGTCAATTTGCCACAGTTGATTGGACATTATGATTTGGTTACAAACAGATTTTGGTCAATGAATGGTCTCACTGTCAAAGACACCTTATCATAATGAACACCAAAGTCAACTAAATCCACAAATAACCTGTCACAATGCCACTTGGAGATGAGTTTCTGATGCCGTGAATGACTGAATTTGGGTGCTAGAGTTGCCATATATGCACCTAATCCACACAATTGGGTTTTATATAAGTTGCCAAAGTCATGTCTTTGCCACCCAATAAGGAGATACAACATTCAAATCTAATAGTTACATTCCTGTATAGCTCAACTGCGAGATATCACATCTATTGGAAGTTTTAGATTTGCCGTAAATTTATCAACAGAATAATGATTTGTCCCAACAGTTACGTTTGGGCAACACTGCATTCAAATTTCAATAGACCTTTTATATATATAGCAGAGCAATGGGGCAGATTGGTTAAGTTTACGATAAGGAAGTAAAAAGTATACACTTTTTGGGTTCAACTTCAACTATCCGTCCGAGGTAAGTGTTTGCATGTGAAATAAAATTGTAATAAAATTTAATAAATATCAAAAATGATTTTATTTTTCCCAAAATTATTAGGGGTTCTCTGGTTGCAGGTCAGTATACGGGATGTACCATGGTTTTGGGGTACCTTTTCAGCAATTTTGATATATCAATGGGTGGGTTTTCGGTGGAGACCAATGTGCCTGTGCGCCCAATTGGGGCAAATTTGGGTGCTTTTGGGGTCTCTTTTGTGGAAAATTGGTATACTGATGGGTGGCAAAATCAGCACAAATTAGGTATAGAGAAAGTCAGCATCCGAAAGTTTGTGTGACACATCCCCGTATTTTTTTAAAGGCCCCCTCCCCGGACATGGACAAGATGTGCATAACCATACTTTTTCTACAGTTTGTGGCATGACACATACTTGACCAATGCAACATGTATTCATGTGCCAAATTAGTTGGCACATTTAACTATATAATACAACTTCCTCAAGGATCCTCCTCAGCACTAAAATTTAACCTTCTCCGTTACCTAGAGCAGGTTTGCCAATAAGGCTAAAAAAAAAAAAATTGTTTGTTTGTCCTCCACAACCATTTGAAAATTGGTGCGGGCGGGCGGATTTTTTTTTTGTTTTTGTTTTTTTTTTTGTTTTTAGCTGTCGTTGCAATAGGAGGAATGTCTGGTCGTATCATTTTGAAATGCACATATCTGAACTGCAAATCGGCAATGGTAGCCACTGTTTCAGTAGGAGAAACAGTACTCCACGGTCCATTTCTTTTCTCCCCCACCGCTATCTCCAGGCCGGTAAATTGATCATCAGCAGTAGCCGGAACATCTGACATTACATTATTAAATAATTCCCGTAAATTTAGGGATATAGGGGCACTTACAAGGCGATCTACAATCACTTTCCTTTCACAAGAAAACACATACGCAAACTGCGTGAGGTCGCCATGTTTGGACTGCATCACTTGAACGTTGTTATGCAGACAATATAAATCACCACGTTAAAATATTTAAAAATTAAAAACTATTACATATATCATTCAAATATGTATTTCAAATGTATGAAAAATATTTTAATACAATGTATTTAGTACATTTTTTGTAACTTGTGAGAAAAATCGGTATATTTACACATTTTCACCCTGCGTTTTGTCCACAAACAACGCTAGCTATAATGATATAAATTCAGTTCTTTTAATAGTACGATGCTTGCCGAGTACAAAGTTCTAAACGAAATATAGATTTGTATAGTGAGTTTGGACATGCGACCACACGTATGATATGGTCTGCGTAAAATGCCTAAATCACGACGTAAAAGTCGTAGAAAGGTAGAAAAACCAACAAAATCGATGTTTTTAACTTACAGTTTTGGGAAAATGTTAAAAAAAAAAAAAAAAAAAAAAAAAAGTTGTAGGCCCGCACCTATTTTTACGCCCGCGCCTACAACTTTTTTTTTTTTTTCTATTTTTTTTTTTTTTTTAACATTTTCCCCAAAACTGTAAGTTAAAAACATCGATTTTGTTGGATTTTCTTAAAAGTCAAATCTATCTCTGCGCCATTTCAAATGACACCGCAATAATTATCTTCAAAACTGCTGTCATTGCTTTGTAACAACATTAATAATTAATATATCGACTTTTTAGTAGAAGTAAGAACAGGACACAACGAATCTGAGAAGATGAGAAAATATACCTGTATGCATAACATTTTCTACATAAATTTGTGCTAAACAGCTAGTAATTTTTCAAAATAGGTTGTTTTGTCAATACTTGCAATTCACCATTTTTATGCAATGATATCCTGTAACTTCCACTTTCTAAAATCTAAAATTCCTAAGAAGCTAAATATAATGTAAATCTTAAAATTCATTACGTTTCACTACCTGAAGAGAATTGATCAAAAAGTGAATTCCCTCCTGAGGTTAGTAGGCTGTCATTATAGCTAGAGGCAGTATATGACACACCTGGGTTAATGAGTTCCATAAAAATGACCTTGTGTGGTATTTAGTTCCCAGGAAGTGAGTTTTGCCTGAGGCAATTTGTGGTTAAATGTTGATCCCTCACTAATAAGAGTTATTACCGTTGATTTGGTTGAACAAGGCGGTTCTCGAAACACGAGTCTCGCCTGCTTTCGCGATCGCCTGCTTTTACGATTACTTTGGTAGAAGTAAATGAACCTGCAACAACCCATGGCGATTTGCCTGTTCAATTTGAGCTTGATTGGACCAATATTGGAATTTGACCTTTGATCCCTAAATGTTGGTGGGTCTCGGCTGGGCACAATTACCTGGCTGATGGTGACTGTACCCACCAAGTCTCATGCCCATCCGACAATTTTTACTAATTTGACCTCAGATGATCCCTACTGACCCCAAAATGACCTTCCAAAAATTGGGCTCTAAATGTTGACTGTACCAATCAAGTTTCATGCCCATACAACAGTTTTTAGTCATTTGACTTCAGATGACCTCTGAGTGACCTCAGATGACCTTGCAATGACTGTCCAAAAATTTGGCTCTAAATGATGACTGTACCACCAAGTTTCATGCCCCTAGTGTGACAGTTTTTAGAAATTTGACCACAGATGACCCATGGGTGACCTCAGATGTCCCTGAAATGACCTTCCAAAAATTTGACTTTAAATGTTGACTGTAACCACCAGGTGTCATGCCCATATAACAGTTTTAAGTAATTTGACCTCAGATGACCCCTGGGTGACCTTTGATGACCCAAAAATGACCTTCAAAAAATTTGGCTCTAAATGTTGACTGTACCCACCAAGTTTCATGCCCATACGACAGTTTTAGTAATTTGACCTCAGATGACCCCTGGGTGACCCCGAAATGCCCTTCCAAAAATTGGACTCTTAATGTTGACTGTAACCACTAAGTGTCATGCCCATACGACACTTTTTAGTAATTTGACCTCAGATGACCCCTGGGTGACCTTGGATGACCCCTAAATTACCTTCCGAAACTTTGACTCTAAATGTTGACTGTACCCACCAAGTTTCATGCCCATATGATATTTTTTAGTAATGTGACCTCAGATGACCCCTGTGTGACCTTGGATGACCCCAAAATTACCTTCCGAAACTTTGACTCTAAATGTTGACTGTACCCACCAAGTTTCATGCCCATACGACAGTTTTTAGTAGTTTGACCTCAGATGACCCCTGGGTGACCTCGGATGACCCCGAAATAATCTTCCTAACATTTGACTCTAAATGTTGACTGTACCCACCAAGTTTCATGCCCATACGACAGTTTTAGTAGTTTGACCTTAGATGACCCCTGGGTGACCTCGGATGACCCGAAATAATCTTCCGAACATTTGACTCTAAATGTTGATTGTACCCACCAAGTTTCATGCCCATACGACAGTTTTAGTAATTTGACCTCAGATGACCCCTGGTGACCTCAGATGACCCCGAAATAATCTTCCGAACATTTGACTGTAAATGTTGATTGTACCCACCAAGTTTCATGCCCATACGACAGTTTTGAGTAATTTGACCTTAGATGAACCCTGGGTGACCTCGGATGACCCCGAAATAATCTTCTGAACATTTGACTCGATGTAGCACCCCAAGAGACCATTTTTGACATAATAACTCGTTTTAGACATTTTTTTGAAAAAATGCTTGCTTCACCCTAAAAAGGTGGTTTTAAATATTCAGTTTCCTATACTTTTGTACATGAGAGACATTCTTCTAAGTCTTTTTTTGGCCTAATAACTTGGCCTACATGACCGAAATTGATATATATATTATGCGCAATATAAAAACAATATTTCATTAAATTTTTGACCCCCCCCCCTCAACTTCGAGTGTGTGGGAGGGGGCCACATGGGGGGAGACTAGTGTGCATGAAGACTACATTGTATGATAGACCATTTTTGACATAACACCTGTTTTAAACATTTTTTTGAAAAAATGCTTCCTTCACCCTAAAAAGGTGGTTTTAAATATTCAGTTTCCTATACTTTTGTACATGAGAGACATTCTCCAAAGTCTTTTTTTGGCCTAATAACTTGGCCTACATGACCGAAATTGATATATATAATGCGCAATATAAAAACAATATTTCATTCAATTTTTGACCCCCCCCTCAACTTTGAGTGTGTGGAAGGGGGCTACATGGGGGGGACTAGTGTGCATGAAGACTACATTGTATGATAGACTATTTTTGACATAAAACCTGGTTTAGACATTTTTTTGAAAAAATGCTTCCTTCACCCTAAAAAGGTGGTTTTAAATATTCAGTTTCCTATACTTTTGTACATGAGAGACATTTTTCAAAGTCTTTTTTTGGCCTAATAACTTGGCCTACATGACCGAAATTGATATATGTAATGCGCAATATAAAAACAATATTTCATTCAATTTTTGACCCCCCCTCAACTTTGAGTGTGTGGGAGGGGGCCACGGGGGGGTACTAGTGTGCATCCTCTGGTTATACTACCCCCTACCACATTATGTTGACCGTACCCACCAAGTTTCGTGCCCATACGACAGTTTTTAGTCATTTGACCTCACATGACCCCTGGATAACCTTGGGTGACCTTGACGCACTAACCAATACAAACTTGTTCTGTCTGGGGTGAAGATGCACCCACCCACCAAGTTTGAAGAACGTGCGACCCCTAGTCTCAGAGAAAATAGGTTTTTGCATTTTATGCATAAATTATGCAAATTAGGTACTTAATTACCATATTTTGCGCTGAAAATCGAATCGGGTTGAGATCCTCTGGTCATACTACCCCCTACCACGTTTCATCATCATAGGGCTTAGGGATCTTACGAATCCCCCAGATACAGCTCCACAAGGCGGATTTCTTCAGATTTCCAACCATATTTGTAGAATCGTTCCGCATAAATTATGCAAATTAACAACTAAATGCGCATACTTTTCGCCAAAAAACTAATCAGGTGATCAGCAGATGTGTATCATAGCTGCCACCAGGTTTCGTTACCATGCGCCCGACGGATCTTGAGATAGTCTGTCCACAAACTCCGCAATCAATTTGCGCTGATTTTTGCATAAATTATGCAAATTAGCTATGTTAATTTGCATATTTTTCACCGAAAACATATCGATTACTGAGCAAACTTGGATACCCTTCCTCCCACCAAGTAGCGTCGCCGTAAGTCTTACGGTTCCCCAGATACAGCTCCGGACGGACACACATACATCCATCCACACACACAGGGGGGGACGGAGGATTTCTTGATGACTGGCAACCTTGCATGGCCATGACGGCCTAATCGATGTATCGGTATTTCGCTGACTCGCTCATCTCGCTGTGTTGCTGAGCCATGTCGGCGGCAGTGCGTTGTACCAGCACGGCAATGGATTCTGCTTTTATTTCAACGATGGCTAGCTGTGTGGTTGCGTGATTGTGTGAAGATTTGTAAGTATTGTGTCACTTGTGTGGATACAGATAATTTTTATACATTTTAAAGTAAATAAAATAGACTAACGAGTACGACTAGGTTACAAACCAGAGACGCTGCATGCACTATGCAGCTGCATGCAATCGGCAATGACCAATGTCAACAGTGTCAGTCACCCTTCAACCCGGGCCAGGACCCTGATTGCTGGTTTCATACTACATGTACTACCCTGCCGCTTGCTTAGACTATTAAATTAAAGCCTCCAGCATACTTTCCTGCCGATTGCCGCTGCGGCAAGCGTCAGGACGTTTCAACCAATCACAAGCCTTTATTGTGTCCGTTTGTCTGCAATGCGTGTGCGCCACGCCGCTAAGCGGCAAGCGTCAGGGTAGTATGAAACCAGCATAATTCCAATCTAGTTCGCAACGCAAACTTAAAAAAACTGGGCAAAACAGACACATCATTTGATCGGTATGTATAGTAGGAATTCCAATTGAATGAGCGCAGCTTTCAATAGCGTGAGGTTTTTTTTGCGTACACTGTGCGATGTACGCCAGCGTGTGCGACTGTGCGTGATTAACACAGAAGTGCATCTAACCATGCCAAATGCACTCTTGATTGGTTAGCATTGTATCCAAGGTCGTGCGTTAGGCGTTGTAGTTTGATACGCGATATCACGGTCGCGGTTGGATCAAGTACAGCTATTGAAAGCTGCGTTCATTCAATTGGAATTCCTACTATAGGTATGAGAGGGAAACGTCAGTTAACACATTTGCTAGAGTCGGCCAAAATGGCCTAAACCGGCAATGCACATTTACATTGAAATAATTTAAAAGAACCGCTTGCTCAAGGAAACCTACATAAATATGTTGTCTACTTCACTTAGACCCATATATGATTTTTTTTGGTGATGAGAGACTCACACATGGAATTTCAGAGGATTTTGATAGCAGTTCCATTAAAAAAGCTGCTATCGTCATGAGACTAAGATCTAGAAACACCCCGAAATGTTTTTTTTTGGGAATTTTGCTAGCTGAATCTATTTGATGAAAGTCAATCTTTGACTAGATGTAACTTTGCTACGGAAAGTGCTATGACAAAAAAGGTTTTCATTGGCTTTCTTCACTCAAGGGCTTTAATTTGATATATAAAATGATGCTGTTTGATGGCAAATTTGGCATACCTACGGTATGATCGGTATTGGCGCTGCCCTATCATTTTTTTTGTGCAGAGCCACTATGGTATGGGTTCCCTGTACTATTGAAAACTATTCAATGAGACTTGGTTGTGCGCTGTAGCGCGACTGACTAGCATGCTAGCGGCGCCTGTGTACCGCGCCGCTGTACCGCGCCGCTGTGACAAGATTGCGCTCTGAAGTTATAAAAACAACAAACTCGGTCAAAATGTCAATTTGGACATAACTGCGCATGCTCTATACCACGGCACAGGAATCCTGTTGCAAAATCCGTCACTTTTTTTCCACATAGTTTTCTCAGTCGTCAATCCAGACGGTTGACAACTGAGGGTGCTGGACCGCTTGCCGCTGAGCGGTGTGGCACACGCATTGCAGACAAAAGGACACAATCAAGTCTTGTCATTGGTTGAAACGCCCTGCCACTTGCCACAGCGGCAGGAAAGTCTGATGGGGCAGAAGCGGCCATTGACCCTGTCATCGCATATATCAGGAACTACCGGTCGCGTGCAGCGCACTTGAATCTTGCGATTATCGCCCTATACACGTTATTGATCGCGTGGGGCGCTTGCTGGTGACGCGTTCGTTTACACCAGCGACCCCGACCACCCCATGGCAGCTCCCATACGTGTGTCAATTTGTGATTTGCGGGATCTTATTTTTCAGGCTCTGTACTACTGTAGCGTGTAAATTTGGCTGGTCCGATTTTGACAGTGGGGGACCTGCCCGGCATTCAACGTCAAGTTTGAAATTGAATGCATGAATCATTCATTGAACGGATATTGTCAACATTGTTTTGGCCACTTTTAAATAAATGTCGTGAACACCAAGCATATATTTTCTTCAACAATCATAATGCCCCATTGGTCTTTATATAGGTTTATAATAAATGCATACATCAATTAGATAATACTTGGCCAAGCTGGAACATACAACAATGTACGCGTTACGTCCATCATGTAGCCGCCAGCGTGCCAAGCGTGTATGCAATGTAAGTCCGCCGGGCCAGAGCCAAAAATGGTCATCACTCAACCTAAAATTTAGAAATTGTCACAGGAGTGAATTTCTCCGAGAGCTGGTTAGACTACTAGCCAAAGATAATGAAACGGCAAAAAAAAAGTAAAATTTGCCCGTCAATTTCGAAATGCAAGCAATAAAATACACACGTAGCACCCTCTCGGTGTGACGGGACGGAATTGTTAAATTTGATGTTACTACATTATTTAAAAAAGATAGGGTTTTTTTGTTCATGGTATTATAAAGGTCTTCTATCTGGTCGCATGTCATAAGTTGGGTACAATTTCCATTACATGGTCAAAAATGACAAAAAATGAATTTTTTGATATGTTGTATATATTGACAACCTCTAACAATTAACACCACTTTTAACCTTAGCACATGCTTAATTTTTGAGATAATGCTTAATTACTAATTAATTAATACACAGGCGTCTATGTAAATCTCAATTTTCAAATGCATTTTTCTCAAATCGGACCTCAATTACAAAAATTACTTTAACATTTTTATTTTATGCAAGAATGTCATCAGATTTGGAGGATATGTTCTCAATACATTAATGCTTGAAATGAACTATTTAAAATAATTGTACGTATGTTAATTACATTGTGGAGGTCAATGACCTTTTTACGAGTAATTAGCGAGATGGTTATTCTATTGTTGAGGAAATGAATATCATGAAGAGAAATGTACATTAGCATATTGCTAAAAATACTGAAATTCAACTAGGGTTTCATTAAAAATTAAAAAAAAGGAACATATAACCCTTTAAGGTGGTACTACACCCCTTGATAAATTTGTGAATATTTTTGCATTTTTCTCAAAAAATAATATCACACTGGTAACAAAAGTTTATGTATATTATAGGGGTAAGGAATCCAGTTACTACACTGGAATGTCAGTGACTCAAGACAAGCGGTACGTTATTTATGATAAGGAAAGAGGTACCGCTAGAATGTACCTCATTTCTTAACATAATAATGAACCCCTTGTCTTGAATCACTGAAATTTCAGTGAAATAATTGGATTCCGTGCCCCTATAATATATATATAATTTTTGTTACCAGTGTGTAGTTACTTATTTGAGAAAAATGCAAAATTAGTCACAAAATTTATCACAGGGTGTAGTACCACCTTAAATAATTAGTAATTGTTTTATGTGTACAAATTCAACATTCAAAGCTTTCAATACATCATACCCTCACTAGATTTGAAAAAAGTAACCAGTAGTTTTGACATGCTGACATGTGAATTTTCACATAGGCCCTATTGCACACTCCCGCATCCACCTGCTCCACATCCGCCTGCTCCTCCACCCCTGGCATTTTTCATTTCAACTGATGTGATTTTTTTACTGAATAATATATAATTATATGCTTCAGTAGACTGAAAGAGTATAAAATTAGGCTTAAAATGAGGTATCAACCACTGCTGTAGGATATGGGGTTACGGAAAGCCAATCAAATTTGTATCGCAATTTTCAGAAAAGTGTAATCCCTCCACCCTTTTTGCATACCCAACTTATGACATGCGACCATATAGACAATTTTAGCACTAAAAAAATCTCAGTGGACTTTGCAAAAATAAAGAACTAAATTAAAATAGGTGTAAAATTCCGTCCCGCCACATTTTGAGGTGATTTTTTACGTTCGGAAGGGACGAAAAAAATTCAGTCAATACTTTCAAAATATCAACTAAATATTCCTGAGTACACAAAATTTGAATTCATCAACATTGCTAGACTCAGAGTCATTTTAACTTTTTTTTTTTTCAGGCCTTTTGTAGTAGGATGTCAGCAATAATTCTATTTTCAGGGTCTATGGTGTAAAACATGGTCCGCCAGTCCGCTACATTCAGGAAGGCATAAAAAATTTCTTTCTCAGTCAATATTTTGCAATAATTTTTCATTGGAAGTGAAAGTTTTAAAGTGAATCAATTGTTTGTTTTTTGTTGATTTTGACATGGTGGACAAAATTCCGTCCCGCCACATTCCGTCCTGATTTTTACAAATTAAAGCCATATTATAACATTTGCTGAGGAAGACGCCCTCACTGAAATTTTAAAATTCCTTTTTTACACGATTAAATTGTACTTTATTAAACCAATATACCCTGCAAAAATCAAGACTCTAGGTGCTGTAGTTTTGTCAAAATCCGAGATTTTGAATAAAACGCCGAAACCGGCGCTTTATTATTACGATGGAATTGTTAGTCGAATAACACACAGTACGCATTACGACGGTGATACACACAAAGGGTCGTACCACAACATGACCGACAAGGAGTGGTACGTGCGTGTTAGCGACATGTGTGCTGGTAGTAAATTCCAATTTTCTTTGCTTTGCCGTAGTTGTTCGGCTCAAAAATAAAAGGATATATCTGACAGTAAAAGCTAACATTTTATGACAAAGAAATGCTAATCTATTTTGTTTGAAAATGTTATAATATGGCTTTAATGAGCGTACTATAAAGAGGGGGGTGGCCCATTCCATGTCAACTCCAGGGATGTGCACCGCAGCACCTCTTCAATTTTTTTCTTTTTCTGTGTGGTGGTAGATATTGATGAGAAAGTAAAATCCTGAAAATTTGAGCTTCATACTCCATTTACGTTTTCCGTGGCATCAATTTGAAATTTAGGGGTTCGGCGTAAAAATGTGTACATAGCCAAAGACGACGTTGGAGGTCCATAAGCGTATAAAGGGAACCCTTTAAAACTTTGAAAAGTATGTATCCTGGGGTACTTTTTGGTGTAGAATTCAAATCTGCTATCAGAAAACTTGTAACTTCTTTACTTTAAAAGATATAGGGCCCTCAAAATGCAACTTCGTCCAACCAGGACCAACTTTGGGGGGTCAGAACTCCAAAAGTAAAAATAATTTTAGCGTCAATTTTTTTGCCAGTCAGAGCCCTTTGGTAGGACATTACTCTTATCCAATATTGAGCATATTAGAATACATTTAGCTGAGATATTACCCATGGAAAACCACTTTTTTACATTTTGACCCCCCTGAAAACCAATGTCAGACAATTTGCCCCACCATCAACTTCAGGTATGTTGAAGATATGTTCTTGGACAACATTTCTGAGAGATATTGGCTTGGGGTCTTGATGGCTTCAACACATCAGTTAGGTTTGCCTACTCCATAGAGTTGTACACATTTTTGATTTTGCATGTATAATGATTTCATGTTTTCAAGTTACAAGTTTTCTGATAGCAGATTTGAATTCTACACCAAAAAGTACCCCAGGATACATACTTTTCACAGTTTTAAAGGGTTCCCTTTATACATTTATGGACCTCCAAACATCGTCTTTCGCGTTGCGACACATTTTTTACGCTGACCCCCTAAATTTCAAATTGATGCCACGGGAAAACGAAATGGAGTATGAAGCTCAAATTTTCAGGATTTTACTTTGTCATCAATATCTACCACCACACAGAAAAAGAAAAAAATTGAAGAGGTGCTGCGGTGCACATCCCTGGAGTTGACATGGAATGGGCCGGGTGAATTTTATAATTCCTTCCATAACAAAAGGATAGTTGAAGTTAATACCCATGTTAGAAACAAATGTTTTATCCCAGTAGTACTTTTGATACAAATTCAACAAACGTACTGTGTTCACAAATACATGAAGTTTATCATTCCGTCCCGCCACATCAATAAATTTGTGTTACCATGGCAACATGTTGATTCTTTGGACTATTTTTCTTGTGTTTGAATATATATAGTCTGTAACAGACTTGTTTTTAATAAGAACATGAAGAATCCATAAAATAACAGGCACAGAGCTACAATGTAAAAGGTCTATCAAAATTTCGTCCCACCACAAACGGGAATTTTGGCCCTGGACCCGCCGCCATTGTGTGCGAAAAGTGCGAGCAGTCAAAGCTTCACCCGAATTCTATGAAATGAGGCGGGCAAAACTGCTATGCAGTACCGCCTATTTTAAGGTCTATCCCATAATCGCGAAGGCACGCAAAAGCTCTATTATGATCGCGAAGGCACGCAACCCTGGCGTGATTGTTAGACACACTAATCATAAATAATTATGTTCATAAATAATTATGCTGACCTATGTACATGTATCATGCCAATAAATTAAAGTGGTACCGGGCTATTTTCAACTTTTTGTCACAGAGAGTGGCCCATTTAGCCGTAGTAGAAACATGTATGCTGCAAAACTGCCAACCCCCTGAAAGTGTCCCGATGGTAAACACATGCAAAAAACAAAGTATAAAGGGTATTTGCTATAGAAGTAGCAATGTAACAGGATTAATTACCATAGCAATGGATACACTATTTTCGAATGCATTGCCCTGCACTAGACAGTGGCCGTTGCATTTTTGATTTTTGGGTCAAAATTTACATACCAAAATGGCAGCCAAAATCATTAAATTAGGGTTTACTAGTGTGCAAAACTCCTAATTAGATTCCAAAAATAATCTTTTTTAAAAAGCAATTTTGGTATACATCCTGAATCTAAAAACAATGATTCTCTAAATTAATCGTTAAAATTTGAATTTCTAATTTGCGTGCGTATACATTAACTTTATATGTGTGATTCGAAAATGTGACCGACAAAATACACACATACATCGCTGCCAAACTATATTACATGTGTGGGTATTTTTGCAGTAACATTCAATATTAGTCAAGTTGATATTACTGATTATGCTATTATGTCTTTGTGTTTGGTTTGCAGTTGGCCCAGCTTATCGATGTGTGGAGATGTTTAAAATCTGTAAATGGATTGATTAATTTCTATGAAGGGTGTGTAAGGACACAATTGACATACTTAACTGTAACTTGGTAAGTAGAGTCATGACAACAGTAAAACTTACTGTTAGGCCTATACAGTAAACAAATTCAGATCAAAGGTAGGTGGCAGGGCTTTCAACATTTTGGAATTGCTTGGCGTGAGACACTGTCGAACAGTGGTGTACCGGGATGAAATTATTGTTTGTCGACTATGATGTTCATTTTGAGCCATGATTATTTGAGCCACAGCCAGTGGTGGCGCCAGGAGTTTTTTTGGCGGGGTCAAGTCAAGTACCAAGTCAAGTATTATTTTTTGGAGGAAATGTTCATAATGCCAAGCATTATGCAATATTCAGTTCTTTCATGCAGTAAAACAGGCTTAGAGTTTTGAGGAGTGTGAGAGTTCTGTGAGTGCTATCACACTCTTCTGCACTCCTTAAATGATCATAATGAGTATGATTTAAAGCACTCCTTAAATCTTTAGGGATACTACACCCTCAATAAATTTGTGTCTATTTTTGCATTTTTCTCAAAAACTAATAACACAATGGTAACAAAATGTATCCGCATTATAGGGGCAAGGAATCGAAATACTAAAATGGAATTTCAGTGACCCAAGACAAGCAGTTTGTTATTTATGATAAGAAAAGAGGTACAGCTAGGATGTACCTCATATCCAATCATATTATACTGAACCGCTTGTCTTGAGTCACGGAAATTTCAGTGAAGTAATTTGATTCCTTGCCCCAATAATATACATAACCTTTGTTACCAGTGTGTTATTATGTTTTGAGAAAATGCAAAAAAGTCTCAAATTTACCAAAGGGGTGTAGTACCCCCTTAAGCTTACAGCGCCTTGCCCAAGTGCACAACACGATGGTACCGCCAGGGCTTGAACTTGCAACCCTCCAATTGTGAGGTAGAGCCTGTACCACTGCGCTACATTGCCCCTGTTACTCATCAGACAACTTCAGCTTTCAAAATTATTTGTTCTAGCTAAATGTTGTGACGCAGGACCCTGATTCAAACAAACAAGAAGAGTCTTTCAAAAAGACACAGTTCATGGATCAGGTGTATAGTAATTTGTTCTAACTTTCCATTTTCATATCTAACTAGGACTATGCACTGATCCTTGTCATGTGGGGCAGGATTAGATAAAGGGATATAAACCCGGGTATGAGACATTAGAAATGATTTCCTAGCCTCTTAACCACAGGGTTGATGGGCTACAATAGCTATTCAAGACACAGTGTATGTAAGGGATAAACTGTGCATGAGATATGGGTCCAAGTGGGGGAAATGTTCACTCCGTGAACAAAAATAGACCTTTCAATCACACCTCCACTTTAAGTTTACAGGGAGGTATAGAATCCAAGATCCAAAAAATTCATTGGTTGAAATTCATGTTGGTAGATTTCGTCCATGCATTGCATGCAATAACATTGATTATACATCAAATGGTTTTATAATTAAAGCTTTTAAATAATTATGTTCTTGTTATTATTGTCTTCTTTCACAGGGGCATGATGATTTGAAAAGGGGACCTCAGGACATCAATCTACCTCTTATAGAGCTGCCATGGTTACAGAAAAAAGCATGCTTTTTGAATGGAGCGTACATTTTCTTGTTGGTACCGTTTATTCAACCTACACAATTTGTCAAACAATGCTATAAATTAGTATTTATGTAAAGTACCAGCCTTCAGCAAAAGTCAAGAGATGAATTGAATTATCTTTGGCAATATTAAGTGACATTTTATCAGACTATCTTTAATGATCTGGGGGACTAATTTGTGGCCTCACGTGAATGACACTGTATGTGTCATGTTAAAAACTGCTGTGGAAGAAGTAGCAATTAAGATAAATAATGGGCTTAACCCACCACTAATTGCAACAGAATTGTGCAGGCTCTGTGCTGGACTCTTATACCTGTATGATGAACTAAGATGCTCGCTGGTTTGGGAATGGCTCGCTAATTGCAAATTGGGCTAATTCTATTTATCATCCATTAATTTCAAAAAAGCATAATAAGAACATAATCACCTTCAAACTAAACCCTTCAGTTGATAGCACTTTACACTGCATGATTAGCAGTGTGTCTGCTATCTTCAGTAGATAGCACTAATCCCGGGGTGTAATCAGTGGTATATCTGATATCTTCAGTTGATTACACTGCATAATCAGCAATGTGTCTTCTATCTTCAGTAGATAGTATACAAATATTGACTGCTATGAGCAGCATGGTTATGATTATAGGCCCAAGGTGATCTCAAAACCATGCTATGACCCAAGGCACAGCGGAGGGTCATAGCATGGTTTTGAGATCACCGTGGGCCTATAATGTTAACTATGACCCGAATAAAGCAGTCAATATTTGTTTTATATACTTTTTGTCATCTGATTGGTTAAAAGGCCTATTTTATTGTTCATAGGCCATGGTAAAATTTACAAAGAAAGTTTTTTGTTATGAACTGATCGCGTCACCGCAACTGGCAGGCAGCGGGTTGGCGCGCTAGCGTGTGTAATGCGAACACGCCATCGCGGCGTAGAGTTTGATCAGGACGCACCGATGATGTGAAAATGACTATGCCCGGGAATAGTTCAGTTTTTACGTAATTCTTAAAAAGGAGGGCATAGCTAATTCAATGACTGCACTTTTAAAGGGTACTACACCCCTCGATAAATTTGTGTCTATTTTGCATTTTCTCAAAACTAATAACACACTGGTAACAAAGGTTATGTGTATTATAGGGGCAAGGAATCCAATTACTACACTGGAATTTCAGTGACCCAAGACAAGCGGTTCATTATTTATGATAAGAAATAAAGGTACTGCTAGGATGTACCTCATTTCCTATCATATATGCTGAACCGCTTGTCTTGAGTTACTGAAATTTCAGTGTAGTAATTGGATCCCTTGCCCCAATAATATACATAACTTTTGTTACCAGTGTGTTATTATTTTTGAGAAAATGCAAAAATAGTCACAATTTACCACAGGGGTGTAGTACCCCTTAACCAATCAGATGACAGGAATCTATATATGAGGTATGTAACACTATACGCCGTAGAAGTGACGTCATAATCGGATTAACTACCATAGCAATAGATGAATACAAGTTTTGAATATACCGCTGCACTGCAGCACGTTGCACTCATCACCTGTCTTCAATCATATAATAGAATACCACTCTTTTCAAAGAGACTAATCTTACAGGTGCAAGTGATCAGGATTTCTTTGACATTTATGGTTCAATGCATCGGTTACCGCATGAACGCTGTAGTGCGGGGCGATATAGCCAAAATTGTATTCATCTATTGCTATGGTAGTTAATCCGATTAACTACGTCACTTCTACGGCGTATAAAAAAAAAAAGTAGATCCCTAAAAAAGGTAAAAGAGAGAAAGAAAGAGAAAGGAGATAGAGAGAGAGAAGGGTAAGAGGACTGGTACTTTGTGTAATCGATGTGTAGGCCTATACACTGTAATCAGTGGTATGTCTGCTATCTTCAGTTGATAGCACATTACACTGCATGATCAGCAGTGTGTCTGCTATCTTCAGTAGATAGCACTATACACTGTGTAATCAGTGGTATATCTGTTATATTAAGTTGACTACATTTACACTGCATGATCATAGTAGAAAGATCACAGCGGTCCATCTGCTCTATCATTTTTAGGCAAAAGTGTCAGCCAGGTTGAAATTATCCAAAAAATAACAGTCCCATCTTTCTGATTACTCTGGCAGGCATTTCTGAAAAGCGACATGAGCTGAGATATTTGGTTTGAAAAATGCAGTTTTTGTGATTATTTTCCTTTTTTTAAAACCAAAAATGCCAATTATTAAAACAGACATAACTTTGAAAGTAAATATGTGACCATCCACCACAACTGAGCCCGGATGTCGCCAGTGCCACTATTGAGATATGCTCCATTGAACTTAACAATAAACAATAGGAAACAAAGGCAGGGGTGTGATTGGTGCTTTAAGAAAAAACCCAAGGCAATGAAATTGCATGGCGGAGCTCTCGCCTGTTGCGGCCGGGGTCCAGGGGCCAACAAGGGCCCTGGTGAGGTCCAGGGGTAACGCCCGGTGGGGGGCTCGAGGGGCGAAGCCAGAGGGTTTTACACACTTGAGCACCACTGGAGATGCAATTTCATGGGGCAAAATGCAAAAATACTTCACTTTATAGTATAAAAACATTTATTATCTGTGAATACATACTTCCAGTATCATATCATTCACATACACATGAAAAATTGCATCACCATTTTTGCACAGTACAGTGTGTCTATAAATCATCCAGTCAGGGTTCTAAGGAATTTTCATTTTAAAATTAGAGATTTTCTCATATCTGGAAACTGAAAATTCCGGAAATGTGACATCTCTGTTAAGCATTTAGCTCTTGGTCCAGGGCCACTCCAAAAGCGAAAAAAAATAAAATAAAATAAAAAATTTATAGAGACCTTTTGGGTAAAATGTATTATTTGGTCTATGTATTTACATGTATAAAAGTGGAAAAATCCAAATACACTAAGCCAAAAAAGAAACTTATAATTTTTCACAAGGTCATATCTTAAAATCCTCTCCATAAAAATGAACAAAAATTGCACACAGGATTACTTCAATACTTTACTCTAAACACTGGTCAGTAACCAAACAGTTGTCCAACTGACACAACAGCAAAATGCACTGACATGCAACACCTTCCTGGACCACATTCACAGCGCAACAGATTTCTTTGGCTGGGTTCCAATTATTCGCCTGTACATGAACAAAAATTACACACAGGATTACTTCAATACTCTACTCTAAACACATGTCAGTAACCAAGCAGTTGTCCAACTGACACAACAGTAAAATGCACTGACACAGAACCGCTTCCGGGATCACATTCACAGGCGAATAATTGGAACGTAGCCAAAGAAATCTGTTGCGCTGTGAATGTGGTCCAGGAAGGTGTTGCATGTCAGTGCATTTTGCTGTTGTGTCAGTTGGACAACTGCATAGTTAGTGACATGTGTTTAGAGTAGAGTATTGAGGCAATCCTGTGTGTAATTTTGGTTAATTTTGATAGACAGGATTTTAAGATATGACCTTGTAAAAAATTATAAGTTTCTTTTTTGGCTTAGTGTAATATGTATTTCATGCTGAAATAGCCTATTAGACTATGAGACATGGGCATTTATCTTTCACTTCCGTAGTCCACTCTTGGGCAGAACATGAAAACATAACAAATCAAGAGTAAATATATGTCTGAATTAATATTCAAAAAGTAAAACGTGGGAACTTTTTGACTTTAATTCAGACATCATTTAGGAGTTATTTGTTAATATGTTTTCATGTTCTGCCCAAGAGTGACAACTAAAGTGGAAAACCAAGGGCAGTGAGACGCATGGCTTATAATAGTCTATATGGTTTTCTGGAAGGCATATCGTAAAACCCCGTCTACAAGCATATAGAATGCTTCTGATGGAAAGCTACATTAATCCAGGCGCCATTATGGAGTTTGAGCAAATAAATTACGGATCCAAGCATATACAAACAAGTATTATTTTAAGACCAATCTATTGTATTGGTATATTTACGCTTGCTTCAATTAATTTAGCTTTCATAAAAAACACTATATATGCTTGTAGACGGGTTTTACGGTTCATCAAAAACTATGGGTCACAGAAATAAGTTGGTGTGAACTTTTTTAATTCAAAGATCCAGCTCAATACATTGATATACATTTCTTGTCAAATAAATAAATTTTCACTCCCCAAAATAGTGTAAAAGCATTTTAGGTAAAAATTATAAAAATCATGAAAAAGCATGTTTTAACCAAAATTTGATGGAGTACAGCTGGGTATTATTTTTCAATTATGCTTTCGGTGATATTTTAGGGTCATTTAGTCTATTGCAGAAACTTGTTTTTTTGCAAGTCCGTCCATAGAACAGGTTTTCGCTTACCTTATATTAATTTTCCGAACACCAAGACCACTGAAATTAGGAAAATTGGGCATCTACCTTCCACAGAACCAAATCACCAATAGAAAGTAGTCTAGGTCCATGCCAGGGATATTAAATGTATTTTGAAGATGTCAATTGTGTATCAAAAAGTCAAAATGTTGTGTATGCAATAAATACAATGACTCCCAAAATTTGCTTATGCTTTGAAACTTTGATTATTTTGTTTGTATTTAGTGGTTTTTTTAAATAACATATGGGTACAAAAGCTACTCCCAGTCCATGAGTATGGGTACGGTACGGGTACAGGTCTGAAAGTCAAACCAAAATAGGGTATGAGTACGGGTACGGAAACAGAGCCATGGGCATGGAAATTGGCACTTTCGAGTACAAGTACTACAACTACAAGTCTGCTGATTTGACAGTTTTGGACAATTTTTCAATTGGGGCGCATATTTAGGGACTTTTGATTTGAGTTTAGGTGTTTCTTACAAGAAATCAACCCTCTGGAGTGGCACATCCCTGTAGACCTTATAAGGCTGTATCAAAATGATTGTTACCCAACAGTTTCCTGTACAAGTACAAAAAGACACAAAATCACCTAATCAATATATAAATTTCTGTCATTTCAAGAGGATGCTATGTTGCAAATATCACAACTTTATTTAATATGTCAATCATTTTGATACAGCCTGTAATATGGCCTCCCATTATCCCATATAGTTTTTGCCTGCCAAAAATTAATTCTTCCCCCCCCCCCAGCACATGAATAATGTAAACGTGGACATTTTCACAGAACATTTGTGCTTTTCACGCTTAATGCAAATACCACGAAAATAATAACTACTCAAATAATAATTGTGTTCATTCATGTATAGGACTGCAAAAAACTGGTATCCTGTAGTTCAAAATTGGCAAAGCACACAAAATTACATGTGTGAAAATTCCCACATTTTATGTCAAACTTTATGTCACAGACCAGGGACTTGTGAAATTTGGTAAATAATAAATATCTGCTGTGAAACAAACTTAGATAAGTAATTCTCTGGCCATGGGTAGTGATGGCTGGCAAAAGGAAAGGGGAAAATGGTGCTTTAAGTTAATTGATAACCTTATCTACATATGAGACAAAATAAATTCACACCAAAAAACAGGTAATATTGTTCAGCAAATTAATTCTTATATTTATTTAATAAAGTTTGTTGTAGAAAAAATAATTGATCAGGATACACTTACCCAATAAATTTTAAATAATCAGCAGTACTATTTCCAAAAGGTACGTTTGACCAATAAAAATGTAGATTTATCAGTATCTTTTCATGGAAGTACATACTTCCATGATATGATCAATTGAACAAGATACATCTTTCCTGTAAATCATTCAATCTGATCAAAATCCTATCAGTGGCGTAACTAGGGTTGGTAGCGCCTGTGGCAAGAAACAAAATTGGCGCCCCTACCCCCACCCGAGAATATCTTGGACGCTGGGGTGATAAAAAGACATGAAATTGCAATCATGCTCATGCATGCCAAATGGTAGGTTCAATATTTTTTTAAGTGAGGCCGATTTGTCGCCCCCTAGTGGTAGTGCCCGGGCACATTGCCCCCCCCTTGTCCCCCTAGTTAGGCCACTCAATCCTACTATATACAGCACTATTTTTTTGGAGCGATTGCCGAATAGGGTGCAACTCTACTAGTCTTATTACAAGACTGCCCTACCAGAGCTGCCAATATTTGAATCTTGAAAAAAGGGAGATTTCCTGTTGCAATCAGGGAGATTTGTCAAAATGTGTACATCTTAAGGCAGCTGTGTACTCTAGACATTGTTTCTTTCGCAAAAATTGAGTTTTCTTGATATGTTTGTACTTTGTTATGTTTTTTATAAATACAAGGAATGAAAATCCAGATTTGTAAACTCCAACTGCAATATTCTAAGGATTTTATTTCACTATTCCACTCGTGTTTGAAATTGAAAAGGAAAGAAAATCTTTGTTGTACCAACAGGGTACACGCGCAACAACGCATCGCATGTTAACGCACAAATACGCTTACGACACGCTGACGCTTATCTGCATGCGCGGCGCATCTTATGGAGACACCACGGAAGCACAAAAACCTAGTGGTCAAATGGCTCCGTTTAGCTGATAAAATGTGGGTTTTTCAATTTCTTTCCCGATTTAAATATCAAGTTATGAATGGATTTCGCTCAAACTTCTCAAGGGCCGTGGATTTACCCGATGTTTATATAATGTAAGGTAGAAAAATAAAAACTGCTGCATTCTCCTGCGAGATTCGATGAAAGCGCAAAATGTGACCACTTTAAACTTCAACAGCCATTATTTCAATGTTCATTTTCTCGGTAAAATGACGATTTAGGTACACAATAACTCAATAAATACAGCATCTATAGGTAAGCAAATATGATCATCGTAAAAAGCATGATCGACTCAGAAACAGTTTTCTGATTTTTTTATATTTTGGTCTATTTTCGATTTTAGGCATCATTTTGTGTAAATAGGCGTTTGTGAATTTTAAAAAGTTCAATTTGATGAATTAGGTCGTGTTCACATATAAATTATTTACCCGGGACCCGAGTTAATCCGGGTTGTACCCGGGTCCCGGGTTGAAAAACAAAATAAGTTATGTTGCTGTAATTTGCAAGATAGTTACAAAATATAATTGGCAGTAACTTCCCCAAATTTTACAGAAAAATATTGAAAAATAAAAGAATGAGATCAATTTAGAAATGTATGTGCAAGCAGTGCACAGTTGAGCTCCCTGCATGTCTATGGTAGTGTTCTAATCAAGTTGATGGTTCATTGGTCATCCCTACTTTTACCCCCCTTGGGGCCAGTTTATATTTTTGGGAACATCCTGATTATGTTTTGGGGTCATCTCAGGAACCTAAATAAGTTGGTTTGGTTTGGTCCTGTGGGGTGCACAGAAAGTGGTCCTAGCTCCCGGCCCCGAGTAAATTGAAGTAAAAATAGTTTATGCATAGATACTGTATGGATATAATTAAGATAATGCCACACTTTGTATAGGGCACTATGGGTTTGTGATTTTCTTTTGCTACATTAGTGGAACCAATGTTTTTTTACATCCTTACCCTGAAAGGATGAAAATTTGATTGGTTCCATTTTTTTCTATGCCCCCGGTGGTTCCCACGAGGGGCCGAAGGTCACAGTGGGGCCAAAACTTTTAAGTTTAAAAGTTTTAAAAACAGTCCCATCATGTTGTTATGTATCTCAAATTGTTCTTCTCATTACAGGAAATAAAAAGTCAATTGTCATATTTTTCTACAGTGCTTAGTTCAGGAGTTATAAGGCCGAATAGGTCAAATGTCAAAATTTTCATTCACAGAGATTAAAATTTAAAATGGTCCGATTTATTGAAACTGGCGTTAAATTACTCCCCTTAACATAAGAAATCTCAAACATATACTTAATTCATAATTTTGGTGCAATTTGTATTGTCCTTCCCCCATCAGATTTAATGCAGCCAAAGTCCAATAGAAATATGTACATCCGATTTTGAGGTCAAACATTTCTCAAACAAATTATTTTCTTATTTAAAGTTTGTCAAGAGGAGTAATATGAGATAAAGCGTGATTGAATCAGTGCATTGAAGTTTGGCCTCTATGCATGAGATATTTGACATTGACCTTAACTAAGGTCAAACTCCTGAACTAAGCACCCTAGTGTAATATGGCAATTGACTTTTATATTCCTAGCAATATGAGATATATTACAATATGATAGAACAAATTTTACAGTTTGGCCCCATTATGACCTTTGACCCCTATTGGGCAGCATAGGGGCATAGCAAAAATGGAACCAAGTCAAGTTTTATAATTTGAGGTGTAAGGATGTCAAAATTATTGGTTCCACTAATGTAGCAAGACGAAATGCTAACTCAAATATCTCCCCATAGCGCCCTATACTATTAACTATAGGTCATTGGGAAAATTTGCCCCTTTTCTGCTGTAACTGAATAGGAAATACTTCGTCATGATGAGAGGAATACATTGGTATTTTTTTAACTAAGTTTGACCAACATTGAAATTTCACCCTGCTAATTTGTCATTTTAGAATTATGCAAATTAGGCACTGGCTATTCCACTACTACACAAGACTTGAAAAAGCTTTTGTGTGAGCTTTTGTAAAATGCATGCATACAGCATGGGAAATAAAGTTATAAAAGGTAAACATATCTAAAAGTTAAATAAAACAATATTGTAGTTTATTCCTGACTGTGAGGGGTGGTGCAATAATTATGTGTACCCCCGGGTGGTGAATTATGGGGGGGGGGATTTTTTGGGGCAGGCCCAAAGGGGGGGGAGGCAAAGATTTTTGGCAGGTTGAAAGGGGGGGTCAAGCAATTTTTGGCAGGTCAAAAGGGGGGGGGGCAAGCAGTTTTGGCACAGATATTTTGTGCACCGTTTCTATATTACGACCTAAAAAGGTGTAGGAAAATGTTAGGACCACATTAAAATATGCAAAATTTCCTGCTCGCATTATATGATAAGACAATTTAAGGTTTTAAATTCAGGTTCCCAAAGAATTTGCTGTGTAAGGAGGGGTGGGCAAAGATTTTTTGGCACATGAAAAGGGGGGGGGGGCGCAAAGGTTTTTTGGCACATCAAAAGGGGGGGGCCAAAGATTTTTTGGCACAGCCAGAGGGCGGGCAAGCAATTTTTTTTTTTCATTTTGGGAATTCACCACCCCGGGGGTACACATAATTATTGCACCACCCCTGACAGCAACAGCATTCATAGCAATTCCAAGAACAGTGGAATCTTAAAACCCAAAAGTGCCAGGGCCTAGAATTTTAGTTCACATTTCAGGAATTTGTGTTATCACTTATCAGGAAAATTGATACATATAATGTATATACTCTGGAAAAGTTTTGTGTTATCAGGAATTTTTATGTTGGCAGATTTTATTGTAATGAGTTTCCACTGTTCTTGGTATAACAATGACTCATCAGTTTCTGGGGGCGGGGGAGTGCAATTGGTTATTTTTAGGGAGGGTCCATCACATCAACACTGGGCCAGGTCCCAGGTCTACTTCATCAGCAACAGCAGCTTCCACATGATTGGTGGCCTACATGAATGATCAATCCTGGCTGATGTTGACCAGAATGCTGCAAACAACAATATATTATCACAGGCACACTATCCAGCACCATCAAAGCGGGCATCAAAGCAGGGGAACTTCTTCTTGAGGTGACCATTCAGGTGTTCAATCAGAACTTATATCCTGGGGGATCTGAGCTCTGAAAATCAGTGAGAGAGAGAGAGAGATACTGTTATATTAGACAATGAATAAAGAAAACCCTGTTCTACAGGCCTGACCGAAACCTAGATTTTGAACAAATTGGGAAACAAATTTTCCTATACAGAATGTATTGAACTGTATTCAAAATTTCAGTATATAACATTGGCACACATCATGCACAAACAAGTTGAACAAGTAGTGCATTTTCTGAATCACAACTAGCTCCCCATGCACAAATGGACGATTTATAGGGAACCTCAATTAGGCACCTCCATGAGCTTCCATGATGGGTCATGCAGTGCTACAAACAAACCTGAGCAGTCCAGATACTGTTATATTAGACAATGAATAAAAAAACCCTGTTCTACAGGCCTGACCGACCTAGATTTTGAACAAATTGGGAAAAAAAAATTCCTGTACAACTGAATGCCAACCCAAATTTCGAACATTTCAAGAACAATTTTTTTTTTCCCCCCCCATGGAAAAATATTTACAGATTTTGGTGATTTTTTGGGTCATTTCCAAAACAAAAAAAAGCCAGACTGACCGACCATACTTGAACCTGAGGCCCGTCCGATCATAGGACAGGGTTTTTTTTTTCGTCTTATGGGCGATTTGGACATGTTAAAGGTTAAATCTTCTTAATTCCAAGGGGAGAACCTTATACAACACTACATTAAAGCTTTAATTAAAAACCAATCTTCCTGGCAATAGGGGCTCCCCGGTTCTGGCACTCAGTGTATCCATGGGTACTAATGCTCGTTTTAAATTTCACGAAATTTGGGGGTATTTTCAGATAAAGAAAAGAGATTTGTGAAACACAACAAATAGGGGTCATTTTCATACCACTTATTTGCAAAATTAAAAAAAGACCCTCTTCATTAACGAATCACAATCCTATGCACGTTTCATTATTCTGTGCGGTGCACATTACATCACATCAATTTATTATATGTCGCATACAACCGTAGTCCAGTGTCGCAATATGTCCTACACGTTTCCGACAAAAAGGTGTTGGCCCTATATTAGAAATATTGTTTGTGTTTTATCGATGATACAGGGAGGCGAAGTGCGGATTTGGGAGGGTTCTGGATCTGCCACTGTCATGCCTACTTCCCCTTTCATAAAAATCATAAATAAATTACCTATTGCATGTCTTCCTCCGCTTCTGTGCTAAGCTCATGTCTCGAACAGAGGTCATCATCAATGTATGGTTTTCAAGTATAGCCAGAATTTCTGAGCTGTCCTTGCAGCTTTACTGTCGTCATGCTGCTTGACCAAGATTGTGCCACTATCATGACTACATTGTGGATTCTTCACCAGGCGTTGATGATTTATACTATTACCTGTATTCATGAAATTAACAGTAGATTGAATAAATACATGATGGAAGTACACTTTGCATTGTTGACATACCGTAACCGGACTAACCGGGGTATAAATGTAAACGGCACTATCTCATGGACCTCGAGTCAGTAAAGTAAATTTTGAGATTTTCTCAAAAACTCAATTTATAGGAATGTGATTAAATGCTAATTGGATTCCTTCAATCATTTCCTTTTTTTATGTATTTTTGTTGTTGTTTTGTATTGTTTGTTTGTTGTTGAAAAAAAAAGTCAGGGTCAGGCCAAAGTTAGGGTCTTTCGGGTTACCCCAATAGGTGGCGTAACTAGGGTTGGTAGCGCCTGGGACAAGAAACGAAATTGCCCCCTCCCCGAGAATATCTTGAAACAATTATGCGTGTGGAGCGCTAAAATGTTGGACAAATAAGGCCTACCACTTATTAATTTTGGTCACTAGAAGTTGAATATCGGTCTTAAAGCCTTCTTTTTTAACTGACTTTGTGCTGTAATGTGTGTGAGCAAACAAAAATTTTGACTTTCATCGCTTGAGGGGCACAGAATCGATGCTGAATTGGTCAATTTATGGCCCCTAAGGTTAGCGCCGGGGCACGCTTTTCTAAAGGACTGAGTTCGTACATCACTGCTGGTATTATTTTTTCCAGATTTTCTTCAACAAATTAATCGCACTGCCAGCCATCCAGTGCATATTATTTTCCACAACTTCCACAAGGTCCTTTGCACTCTAGACGTTGCGCGCATAGTACGCGATGGTTAACACATAAACATGATAAAACTAAAAGGAACCCTGATTGAATAATTGTATACATTAGGTAAATAAGCTAATTCTTGGCCAAGGGAACCAAGGGAGAACAGTGTGCCAGTCAGGGTCTTAGGCAGGATTGAAGGTTTGGGTATGTAAATTCAAAAAACTGGATGTGTAAATTTAAGATTTGTGTAACAAAGTATCAGGCCATGCGGGCAAAAACTGGGTATGTCATTACAAATTTGGGTGTGTAAAACACTCCCTACACGGCTGGCTGTCTAGCCCTTGGTGCCAGTACATTGATTGGTCACCCCAGGTTAAATAATAAATAAATAAATAAACTCGAACATTATGAACGCATGCAGAATAGCATGCATGGCCAGAAGAAAGCATGCCCGGGCATACACACGCATTACATAGTCATTATATGCTACATCATACATTTAATGGACGCTTTTCACCACGCATGATCGTATATATCGCATATTTCAAACTACAACGCAAACACACAACCTTTGATACAAACCAATCACACCAAGTGCGTTGCCATGGTTTGATTCACTTCCTCGTTACTAACATAGCTTAACATCATGACATATGACAGCTCACGCTGACGTACATCTCACAGTGAACGCAAAAAACGTCACGCTATGTCACTGTCAGGCTGCGCATGTGCGACCGCTGCGTTCATTTAATTGGAATTTTACTTACCTGGCTGTATTATTGAAGACCGAATTAAAAAGTCTAGTTTGCGTCTGACGTCCTGTTAACCAGACCAAAAATGCCGTACTGCGCAGATCAGCAACCAATCACACCGCGCCGCTGCCCTGACGTCAGACGCAAACTAGTCGTTTTAATTCGGTCTTCTAAATAGTTGTAGTCAGCTGGTAGTAGTATCAATTCAATTATAAAAAAATAATAAAATGAAGTATTTCTTGGCCAAACTGGAACATGCGCGTTGCGTCCATGAAGCGTGTACGCAGTCAGCAGTGTAAAGGTCCGTTCATACTACCACTGCATTTGCGATGCGATGCGGTGCGTTGCCGCACTGCTGCCATGCAGTGCGTTGCCGCACTGCTGCCATGCCATGGTACTGCAAACTACTAACTAGTACTGGTACGGTACTGCATTGCGATATCGCAATAAAGTTAAAGTTCAATACATTTTAACTTGGAAATGCGACGAGTTGCGTCGAGTTGCGCAAAAAGTAATCAATATATCGACATCGCAAAGCAACGCATCGCAAATGCGGTGTGATACTTTCTTCTGTACCGTACCATGCTATATTCGTGTGTGTTATATCGCGGAGCCACTTGCACTAGCGTTCACTGAGTCTGAGACTGAGTGTTCCAGTTTGGCCAAGAAATACTTAATTTGATTATAGTAATTACTATGATAATAAGCATATGACCCTAAATAAACTTACCACAGTCAGTGCAGTATTTAGGTCTTTTCTTGAAAGCTGGACGTTAGAAGATTCAAATCCATGACATATAAAGGCTAGCACTAAAAAGCAGTAGCATTGGTTTGCAATGGCCCATCACGATACTGTGCATGCTGTGTGTACAGCAATGGCAATGCCAATGCAATGCAATTCACTGAAAGTTGATCTTACTTCAGAATCATATGAGTGCCTTGGTCTCTGGGTTTTATATAATGGATGCCTAGAATGGATAAATATCAACTCCGACTGATGGAACGTTTTAAGCTTAATCAGTGCATGAGTATGAGTGCAAAACGTCGTCTGCTGCAGCTGTCCTGACCGCTGGTCTCGATCTCTCTGCGGCTCCGTTAGATTGCGTATTTTCACAGGATTTTCACCTGAATAATCGAAGTATCGGCAAATTCACAGTCTCAACAGACTCAACCCCGGACCTAACCGATCGCTTCCATGCCAACATAAACGGACCTGTAACTGAACTTTGACTCTATGAGGTTATTACAAAAGCTAAATTTTCTCGAAAACGGCCCATGGATACTGGAATATATATGGCTAAAATTTAGATTTTATGTTTTTCTTCATATGGTATTCATTTGGAGTGATTCCAGTCTGTAATAAAATGGCAAAGATCAAATGAATGTCTATGTTTCTCTTTGTTTTTATATTTCTAACGAATATGCTCAAAAAATCCCTACACCACGTTAATTTGCGTATTTGAGCAATCATGTTTCCCTGAATCCGCGATAGTAGTATTCAGTTAGTCAACAGGCCATAATCCTCCTTCCCCCCCTGCACACACACACACACACACACACCCCCACACGCGCCGACAGACAGAAATAGTGATTACTAAGTCCCATCCTGAACAAAGTTCAGGCGAGACAACAAAAAGGAGGTGAGACATGATCAATTCTGTTCAGGCAATGAAACCTAATGTTAAAAAAATACTACCAATAGTATTGCTCTTCATACCTAACTTATTTCAACTTTCCCGGTATAGATCATTCTGGGACACCATGTATTACTGTACCTACAAATTTTACACAATAAACTGAATCTAAACAAAACATGGGGAATTCCAGATTTTATTGAAGTGGGCTTTGGGCAAGTTACATCCCTTAAAGCCATATTATAACATTTGCTGAGGAGAACGCCCTCAAAAATTTTTTTAAATTCAGGTTTTTACACGATTGTAATGAACTTTAGTAAACAAAGAATCTCTGCAAAAATCAAGACTTTAGGTGCTGTAGTTTTGTCAAAATCCGAGATTTTGAATAAACCGTCTGATTCAGCGTTTTATTATTACGATAGAAATATTAGTCGAACGCAGCGTATGCGATGTCAACACACCCCTACGTACACGGCGTATGTGGGGACACACACACCCCACACACGCCAGAGGGTCGTACCATATTACAACTGCCGGCGTGACATGCATTGGCGCTAGTTGTAAATTCTGATTTTCTTTGCTTTACCTCACTTGTTCGGCTCAAAATTAAAAGGGACATATCTGACAGTAAATGCTAATATTTTATTGAAAATTAATACTAATCTATTTTTAAAGAAATGTTATAATATGGCTTTAAATGAAATGAACCTAACATAGCGAATTCCAGATTTTACTAAAATTCCTAAGATTAAGAAAGCTAAATATATGTAAATCTTAGAATTAAAAAAAATACCACCAATAGTATTGCTCTTCATACCTAACTATTTCACCTTTCCCGGTATAGATCATTCTGGGACACCATGTATTACTGTACCGACAAATTGTACACAATGAACTGAATCTAAACAAATTAACATGGGGAATTCCAGATTTTATTGAAGTGGGCCTTGTTAGCAAGTTACTGAAATAAAATGAACCAGCTCATTTTTAATGGTTATATATTTTCACTAATTTAATCAGCCTGTCAATAAATTTCAAAATATCAGAAAGCATAAATAAATGAGCGAGCCTCTTCCATGCATACCATTTCATTTTGTATATTTACTAACTTCATAAAAGATATGAAAATCCGCAATCTTTGTCAAGTTTGCCACAGTTGATTGAGTAACAGATCCAAATCAATGAATAGTCTCAATGTCAAAGGCACCTTGTTGTAATGAATACCAAAGTCAGCTAAACCCACAGATAACCTGTCACAATGCCACTTGAGGATGAGTTTCTGATGCCATGGATGACTGAATTTGGGTGCCAGGGTTGCCATATATGCACCTAATCCACACAATTGGGCTAGATTTGAGTTACCACAGTTTAATCACCACCTAATAATATGCCGATACAACATTGAAGTCTAGTAATTGAATACCTGAGTGGAAGAAGGGCCCAACTCCAACTTTTTACAAAAATGAGTTAGACCCAGCATTTTATTTCCAGCAGATTGTTCTTCCTTGTGTGTGAAAGATGAGCCAAAATTCACTCTCTAAATAGTCCTCCACGTACATTTAATCATGGTTTTCATGGAAGAAAGGCCCAACTCCATGGAGTTGGGCCCTTCTTCCACAAATATTGGGTTAAAGAGGAATTTTGCTCATCCATGAAATCTGCTTTTCACTACAATAAAGATTCTTGCTAACATATTACATGCTTCTATTTGTGGATAATTAACAAATTTCCGTAGCTATTTATAACACATCTGCTTACGGAACTGGTACTTGCAGTATATTAGTGGAAGAAGGGCCCAACTCCAGTAATATTGTATGTTCATGTATTAAAGGTCCCCTGAAGATTTTTCTTAATATCTCGAAAACAGTTTTGATGGAGTTGGGCCCTTCTTCCACTCAGGTATTCAATTCCTCTCTAGAGCAATGCTGGAATTACGGTATCACGGCTATTGGAACCAAAATACATAATAAGTTTGGGATTTAGGGGATATTTTGTCAACAGCATATTATTTTGTCAACAGAATATTGTTTTGTTACAAACAGTTATATTTGGGCAACACTGCTTTCAAATTTCAATAAGTAGGCCTCCTATACCACAGCAATGGGCAGATTAGTTAAGATAAGGATAATGAACTGAGTGCAATGCATTCGTCAAGATAATCGCACGCGCCGTGGAGTTATTGCATTTAGCTCGAGAGCCGATAGGCTCAAGAGCTAAATGCAATAACTCCATGGCAAGTGCAATTATCTTGACGAATGCATTTGCACGAGTACATTATCCGTCATACACTTTGAGTGTAGGCCTATTAAAACAATAGGCAATATTAATTGCTGCATTCATTATATTAGTCTTAATATTAGGGAAAATATCTTACATTTTAAAAACACCGTCAGGACATTGACCAGCTACGTAGCATTTAACTGGTAAAGAAAATCAATCCCTGTAAAAGTTAGCTATCAATGGTATCGATTACGCCATACGTCATACTTTAGTAACTTATTCACGCATGGTTTGTAACCAATTGACTTTATGTTGTGATCATTTAGAGCAATGAACCGGTTCACCTGGAAACGATCGATTTAGATGTCCGACTAGTACTACGGTGAATATCAACTGGACTTTATAGCTCTATAATTTGAACATTAAAATCTACTTATATTAAACCACACGACATTGGGATTTAACAATTTGTTCAGTATTATCATAGGCCTTCAAACACATGTGTTTGAAGGCATATGGTATTATAAAGCATGATCATGATATTATGCGCTAGTGTGTGTTTCTCGGGCCCGGCTATGTTATTTTAGATATAGGCCTACATGTATTTCATTTGTAAAATTCTGAATATTTTGCAATGGTGTCATCTTGTATAATTATGATCCACCTGTTTTTGGCCCTTTTTAATTAATAGAAGCTCGATTATTCTCATTTGATGTTTGATTTATTTGAGGTCATTAATCATAATTTATGACAATGATATTTGCATGGATTGCCGAATAGGGTGCAACTCTACTAGTCTTATTACAAGACTGCCCTACCCCAACCCTAAACCCTAACCCTAAACTCCGTAAACGAGGACTGGACTCAAGTCTAGCGAGTTGCACCCTATTCGGTAATTGTACCCTATTCTAGAACACCGTTTGTAACTATACCATTTTAACACCACAGAATGTATATTCGTACTTTTTTGTTTGTTTTTATATATCGAACAGACAATTATATAGTTATGTGACCTCTGTGTCGAAAGCGTCACCTACCTCTACTGTATGGTTATGTGAAAGTAGTATTTCTAGTATTTGGGCGTGCACGTATTATCTAGAATCTATTGTTTAGCGTGCAGGTTTTAGATAATGCATTGTTTAGCGTGCAGGTTTATATAATTTGGGCTGTGAAGGGTAGTTCGCGAAAATAATGCACGGGAGAAGAATACATAACGATGAATAGAAACGGGCACTAGAAGTGTATGTTTAGATAAGGAAGTAGAATATATCAACTTTTAGGTTCAACTTCAACTATCCAAGGTAAGTGTTGTATGTGAAATAAAATAGTAAACATAATGGTTATTAAATAACTTCATTATCAAAATTGCATTTTTCCCAATCTGTGACACAGGTCATAATGATTGTACTTGAACATTTTGGTTGTTGGGCTGCAGGCACACCCTATAAAAGTCGTCGGACGCATCATATACTGGTCTACCTCGAAAAACATGCATTTCAAGAAAAACGCAATTGAAAATCTTCGTATTAAATTTACCTTTCTATGGCTTTTCATGAACGTGGTTTTAAATTAAAGCATATACTTAACAGATTTATTTAAGAGGAATCTTAAATTATATTAACATATGCAATATTGCTTAAAACTACGCTAAAATTGTAGTTCTGTAAGTGAAATATATCGTATTTAAAGTGCATATCATACTGGTCTATCTTGGGGGCTTTCTCGAGTTCGCGAATGGTGACGTGACTTTAGACGCACCCGGCTTTATCGCGCCCATGCTCCGTGTTCAAGAAGTCCTATTGCTTGTAGAATAGTCACTTGCTGCATCTATGGTTAGACTTTTTCAAGCCTGCTGTAGTAGTCCGGTATCTACGGGAAGTTAATGATGACAGGACTCTACCAAACCAACTTTTTTGGCTTCCTTTTTAATGGTCCTATAACACATTCAAGATGTTAACAAAAAATAATTCCCAGCACTCCGGCCATTTTCAAGGTTAAAGGTCAACACAGTGGTCAAATTTCAAAGTTGCTCAAATCTGCTTAACAAAGATGGCAGCCTCCATGCGTGTACAGGGATGCTGGCGTGGAACCAAAACAACAGCAGGAATTGATCTCATCATTAGGATTCAGAAAAAGTGTAGTTTGACCTGCAGGCATAAAGGTCAAATGTCAAATTTTGGTCTCCATCATTTTAAAGGAGCATATTAAAATAACAGATGTGGAAAATAGGAGTATAAACTAACCATAGATACCAGTTGTAATCCTACTATATATGGCATATTGGATGGCCTAGAGGAAAGTTAGCCCATATTTGCAAGACTATCCTTGCCTTCAAGGTGAAACAAACCTACTCATGTTACCCTCTGGCCATGGGCTGGCCTGGTGTCAGATCTTACCCAGGGAAAGATGACATTCCATTATGGGCCTTTAAGTACAGGGGTAAAAAGAAATCAAAAATTGTTCCACTTGGAACAACATTTGAAACAAAGAATAGTTTGCTATATCTCAGGTATTTTGTTACCTGGGTAACATCACAAAATAGATCAAGATTAACATGATTCAATGGGCTTTGATTTTGTTTCACTGTTACCCAGGTAACAAAACACCTGAGATATGGGAAAGTATTCTTTGGTTGTTATTTTTCCAAGCAGAACAATTTCTTATTGCTGCTGGTATTTGAGGTCAAATATAGAATTTTCAAGCTTCACAGCTTCTTGTGTAAGCTAATTTCTTATAACGACAATTCAATTGCTTGTAATCTTACTTCTTGAAGTCACATTGGATTCAATGTGGTGTCATAATGTGCAGAATTAGATGTGCATCTATTACAAAAACAAATTTACCTCAATATGGTTCAGTTTTGAAATTGTGATTATTTTTCCAAGTGTGAGGAAACATTCTTGGCGTGGTATATAATGATGTTGTACAGGTTAATAAAATCATATCATATATCATATCATACAATATATATGATTTAAACTTTATTTAGGCACATATATCCACTACTTTTAATGCTCTCAATACCAACTGCTCTATCACTACAATAAGGGCTACAATTTTACCTGTGATACTTTTTTGCTCATAAACAAATACCAGGGAGTGTCTTTTGGAATTTGCAGGAGAGCATTAAATAGCTCTTCTGAAGCCTTCAAGGAAAGCTGTTCAGAGCATTTACAATAGAATGTAAGGAAAGAATGGTCAACTAAGGAGAGCTAAAAATCACTCTCCTATATCAGATTTAAGGAGAGCAGCAGAGAGTGATTGCTCTCACTCTCTTCAAAAGGCAGTCCCTGAAATACACCTACTTTCTAGGAACAGCAAACTAATGAAGCTCATGCTACCCAATATTAAAAAGCAACCCCATTTTTGGTCCTAACCATTGATTTGTATTTGACACAGGAAGTGGCTCAAGTAGCCTTACCTAAGAAACTAACATTCCCTAGCACTCACTAGGCATTCCATTGAATGGTAAAGACCCGGTAATGACAGTTTAATTATATCAAGCATATAATACCTGAACAATCACCGTCATTTGATCGATTTACTACAGAATATATTGCATATTCAAAATATAATTTTAATATTGTAAACCTGTTAACTTATATATTTGTGTACTAAAGTATAAGGACATGTGAATAAAATCATGTCGAAGACAAAATGGCCGTTAATCCGCCTATTGTTAAGACCTAGGATACATATTTCGAATGAGGGCAGCAGACTAGGATGCTTATCCCTTCCTCTAGATCCCTGATTTAAACCACCTAGGAAACATTTGAACCGCTTGGGAAGCATTCCAACTGCCTAGGAAGCATTCCAACCGCTAGGAAGCATACCAACTGCCTCAGAAGCATTCCAACCGCCTACAGGTTAGCACTCGAACCACTTATTATCCCTCAACCGCTATTAGTGGTCCGTAAGTGGTTCATAAGCCCTCCTCAGAGGCGAAATATGTAAATGAGCTAGGCCCTCGAACCACTTAGTGGCATTCCAACCGCCTATGAAGCACTCCAACCGCCAAAGAAATTTCCAATCGCCTAGGAAGCATTCCAACCGCCTATAGGCATTCCAACCACCTATAGGTATTCCAACCGCTTATAGGTCTTCCAACCACCTACAGGTGAAGCACTCAAACCACTATATAATTATATAGCTATGTTGGCTAAGCAATTCTACGAGAGTGAAGAATAGGAATATACAAAATGCACTGCAGAAAATCGCACACGGTAAGCCCAGAATATACACCAATTTTTATCCATTGTGACAGACGCAGAGGCATTTTAGTTCAAAGGATACCATTATTATTGTTTCAATTAACACACAAACCATATGCAAACACCATAAAGTTGACCACTGTTATGGTTGTTAGCTGATCTTTTTTTTATTCTTTGATGTAATTCTCCAAATTGACTCCTGGAAACAAATTAAATAATTCTGATCAACAACTGTGGAGGTCCAAACTATTCCCTTAAATGAAGTCGAAAGTGAAAACAGACAATTTCCCCATATGCTTTTTCCGATAAAATGAGGCTCATAATATATACTTTTCCATATGATTTCCCATATTTTTTCTGAAAAATAGCACTTGAACCCTTATAGGAATATGCACAAATTGAACTCGAATATATCAGCAAGTATACGTGCATCAGCAAGAGCCACTAAATTGCATCAAATTGATAACTGATAAATTGAGTAACATCCCAGTGGGCACAGGTTAGGATTTCGATGTTGTATCAATTTTGAAACAACGTCGAAGTCTCAACCTAACCTGATTTCAACCTAAAGGTCAGTTGAAATCAGGTTGAAATTTCAATGTTGTATCAATTAACGTTGAAATTTCAACCTGATTTCAACCAACTTTCAATGCAAAAATTAAGGAGGTTGAAATCAGGTTGAAGTCCATTTGCAAATACAACCTGATTTCAACCTGATCTCAACCAGTCGACGTCGAAATTTCAACTTGATTTCAACGTTAGGTGTGCCCACTGGGATCAGTGTGTTTTATAAATACACAAAATGGCAGTGTTAACATTGTTATTACTGTAACAGAGAATCTATATTCCGATCCTCATTAACATTCATACTGCATATTATGAAGACTATAAACTAAAGCCAAGAATTTTCTGCTTTACAAATGCTAAATTCCGCTTTTCTCCGCTTTGTAATTTTAGCACATTTCTGACATACTAAAATTTCACAAGAATCTTACCTTTACTGTAGTCGCCCTTCAACGTCCCAATTAAAAAGCCCGCGATCATTGCAAAGTTCGGATGGGTGATTGGGTATCATGGCTGCAATGGGAGGTAGGACAGGCGTTGTATGGTAAATCTATGACGGATTTAACTTTATTTTGATGACCCATTTCATTTAGTATTTTATTTATTTCTTTTCAATTGTATTTTTTTTTCTTTTTCTAGGTCATTTTTGCTTACTTTTTTTTTTTTTTTCTCAGAAATGCGTTTTCCGCTTTACTCTGAATTCCGTGATTTTCGCGGAATTTCCGCAACGCAGAGAATTCTTGGCTTTACTACAAACCACTGAAAACACAATCTTAGAATAAGTCCTTTGTGGCCTTGTATTGCAGCGCCTATGAAGAGTATTATCAATACATAATTGTTGAACAACTGAAGGATCCACCTTGTTCAATCTCACCCCATTCATCCAGGCGCATGTAGCGCTCTGCACAAAAAATATTCTTGCACTGATTCAACGATCCTCTCAAACTTGCATTTCTGAGATATGGTTGTTTTGTTGGTTGTTTTGTTGGCATTTCCTGAAAAATTCAGGCTTCAGCTAATTGTTTTGAATGAAAATTTATCACCCAAAATGAACCACTTTCTGTTTCCTTATGTTAGTCATACAGCAAATTTGTAGCAAATGTTTATTCCTGTTTTTCCGTACTTTTTTATTATTATTATTCATTGCACAGATACAAGAACATGGGTGCTTCAGTTGATAAACTGGATGCAGGTAATATTGACTTCCATGAATGCATTGGAGAAGGTGGATTTGGGTCCGTCAGTCGTGTTTCATTTAAAAAGCCCTACAAAGGATACAAAGAAGCTGCTGGCAAAACAGTAGTGTATGAGTTGGGAAAAAAAGAGGTTAAAGTCATGAGTCAACTCATCCATCCAAATATCGTTAACTTGCTTGGAATTTGTAAAACTGGGGGTGCTCATCTTATTCTAATGGAGTATGCTCCTAATGGTTCGCTGCATGATTACCTAAAAGATCCATCAAAACCTCTTCCATATGAGCTGCAGAAAAAGTGGGCAACAGAGTCAGCACTTGCAATCAAATATCTCCATGGACAGAACTTCCTGCATAGGGACATCAAGCCCGAAAACTGTCTTCTCTTTCAAGACAACCTCTTGAAGTTGTGTGATTTTGGTCTTGCACGTGAGATAGAAGAGTCTCAGACAACATCCAGCCAGAAGGGAACCTATCGCTACATGGCACCAGAAATTCATGTCGGGAATGAACGTGGAAGGGCTATTTACTCCAAACCAGCTGATATATGGGCCTATGGGATGCTGCTACTAGCGATCTGCACAAGGAAGCCACCATTTCAAGACTTGGAATGGCACAGGGTGGTCTTTGAAGTCGGCAATGGACAAAAGCCATCCATACCTGAAGGCTGCCCCAAAGATCTGTTGGATATCATGCAGCAATGCTGGAATAATGATCCTAGACAACGGCCTACAATTACATCCATTGTAATGGGTAGGTAGACTATTTATTTGTGTATAATTTTAACAATAAATGAAGTTAAAAAGGGAGTTGTTTGTAAACTGCTTATCCACAACAATACAGCTATTAAGCTTCCAAACTGGGAGTCATTGTGCACTTTCTGTTAGAAGCATGAGAGTTTCCATACATGAAGTACAAGGTCCAATGTTGAATTTAAGATGTGGAGCCAATTTGAATTTGACCCCTGGTGACCTTTAGCGGGCACAGTAGGTCATACAGTGGGAAAAATTGAAAATGTTCTGATCTTTTTTGTGAATACTCTCTATCATCTGGGAATCATGCATACAATCAGAGAATGATTTCAATCTATTCAACCAGATTAATCCACATACCTTGGAGCAACCAACGTTGCGGTCAGTACCACTGGGTTGGGTTGTGATGTTAAACACCTTGAGTCCCGATGATGTCACCGATGATGTCACCCTGTGACGTCATTTGGCGAGGTAGATTTCTGAAGGTTCTGTCCCAGGCGTGTGATAGGTTGTTTTTGGACCATTCCACATATAGTGTGTGAGCCCCGTAGGTTGGGAGCCCGGGGTTGGGAGGCAAATAGAGCTGCACTGCTACCATAGGGAGTTGACATCATGTGCTACACAAAAATGTGTGTAAGCAATTGAACCACAGTAGCTTTTGGCGGGAAAACTTGGTACTGTATTGTTTACAGGGTCAAATTTCAAGGTCACAAATGTCAAAGGTCACACTTTTGGCCCATTGCGGTCAAAAAAATCAAAGTGCTCCAATTTTGGCAAAAGGTATCAAAATGTTCATTTTGATATTCAAATAAAGATATAGGATTGCACAATTTGGATGTTTTGTTAACTACGTAATGTGTGAAAATAGGTCAAGGTTAATATCAGACTCTATAGTACTTTAAGCGATTAATACTACTACTAATAATAATAATAACTTGAAAGGGAAAAAAACTAACTTAAAAGAAAAATGAATTAATTGATCATAGGTATAAACAACAAAACTTTATCTTTTATTTTCCCTAGCATTAGATGCTTGCTGTTGGTCATTGGAGAGAGTAATCCATCCCAAACATCAAAGGAAACAACTTGTTTGTCAACGTATTGCCAGCTGTCCAAATGGAGACATGGTTGTGTCTTATTGGGAAAAACTCCATCTTCTTGACGGTGATGGGAATTGCAAAATGCAACTGAGGTCAACTGAAACAGACCCTGACCGGCAAATAGGCCGTGTTTGTAACATTTGCGTATCACCACTAGGCTACATATTTGTTGCAAGTGTGTCCTGTAGGTTTGTCCATGTGTTTACTGTCAAAGGGAAATACCTCCACTGCTTCACACCCGATAATGATTCCAACACATCTTTTAAGCAGAAATGTCTTGCCATAGATAGAGAAGGGCAATTATTAGTGGGTGATAGGGGGAGGGGTATCATCACAATCCATACATGTCCTGATGGTACGGTAGTCAATAAAATTACATGCCCAATTGGTAATGGTCCAAGTAAGATTGTCAATGGAAAGAATCAAATCCTGATTCATTCCCAACCATCAGATTCAGAGACAGAGCACATGAGTAAGGTGGTAGCAATAGATTACTCAGGTAATAAGGTGTTTAGCTTCACACCCAAGGTAGATGAGAATATGACAGGTAGAGAGGTTGTACCAGATGGGATAGTGTGTGTGATGACAATGATAACATTTATGTTGCAATGTTGATAAGTGCGCAGTATAAAGGTGTACCAAACACAGGTCACATTCACAGATACAGTCCCACAGGTGAATTCGGACAATGCATAGTCAGGGGATTATATTGTCCCTGGGATTTGTCCATGGCACCTGATGGAGCACTGGTGGTTGCTAATGACAAATCAATTCTTATATACAGAATGCAGTAAACTATAGACCACTTGGCATTAGACGTCATTGCCCGGCAGTATGCGCGCGCATTATGGCAATTTCCATTGTTCTTTGCCCTGCAGTGTGTGTACGCATCGTAGTCTGCTAAGGGCATGTGCATTTTAAATCGCCCGCCACATTTCATATAGTACAGGAAAGCCATCGAACAGTGTAGCGGCTCGTTCGAGCATATCGATAGACGAGTCGCTCGCCTTTGTTTATAAACAGTGATGTCAAGTGGTCTATAAAATACCTCATGATCATGTATGTGCAAATATCCATTTTAAGTGTATGGTCCTGTGTCACAACCTGGGGTACCTTTGTGTTACATAGCAAAAAAATTATATGGTTCAAACATTTTACCTACACATCTCATTTGAAGTGGTTCATCCTCCTGAGCATTTTGACACCTTTTTATGGAAATCGGTTAAAAAATGAGAGAGTGCGGGCAAAAACAATCACAAAGTAGGGAGGATGTAACCCCACCTCTTTTTTTCACGTTTACAATCATTTTGATCAAGTATTGGTCTTTTAAATGAACTTCTTTATTTATTTACTTGGTTTAAATGTCTGTTAGTCCATTTAGACATTTTTTTACTGGATTCAAATTTTTAATGGAGGTTTTAAATCAAATTTACGATATGAATCCCTCCCCCTAATCCTCCTCCCCCTAATCCTCAGCCACCCTTGGCACATTTCATGCCAAACATCATAAGAAAATAATTTTAAAATATTTTAAAACAGGATAAAAACATGAGTTAACTAGTATACAAATATGATGGTTTCACTATAATTTCTTACAATAGTATACAAATAATGAATATTTATGAGTGCAATGGTAAGAATATTTTCATGAGTTGAAAAATTGAATGTTCCATTCAACGAAGCGAAGCTGAGTTGAATGGAACATTCCATTTTTCCACGAATGAAAATATTTTTCCATTGCACGAATGAGAAAACATTCATTATTTGTTTTATATAATCTAAGTAGACCTTTGTCATTTGATTGGTTGATTGCAATGGCTCTGTAATCGTAGACAAGTAGGCCAAGGCCTTTTTTAAAGCAATATAGGCCTATTCTTGTATCATCCAAAAATAAGCCATTCAAAAGTATTATTATAAGGGTATAATATTATTTATACCAGGCTTTTGCTACGGTAAAAGAGAATTTAACTAAGCTTACCTAGTCCCCGGGCCTAACCATGCATATTGTAAGCTTACCTTTTCACTTTCTTGCTTTCTACTTTTTCTTTCCCAAAAGAAAAAAATCGGAATAGACCTATCATTGCGGCTTTATTTGTAGATGTGGATTTTATTTCTTCAAAAGGCAAATTAAGTTTGTTGTTTTAAATCTCCCATAACCCGACTGGGCCTATTACTATTGGCCGATCGGACTGAAAAAATATGCAATCTAGCCGTGCCGTGCAATAGAACGTACGGAATATAACAAAAATGCACGGTGCATATAACGAAAATGCATGGCGCATATAACCAAATTCCACGGTAGTGACGTAGGTCATAAAATAGTTTATTTATTGAATGACATGTGACCATCTATCAACCAATCAAATGACAAGGATCTACTTAGGTGTTATATAAAATAAATTACCCTCAACTGACCTAATTAAATCTTCTAAGTGAAGGAATACTCAAGAGACAGTGTTTTGCAATCCAAGCTGCACATCAAAATGTAACAAAACCAAAACCACCTTTTTGGGTACCCCAGTATATGACACAGTGATGATTCACCACGCAGCAAAATTACAGCGCTTTGAGTCCTCTGGAAAAAGCGCTATATAAATTCCGAAATTTATTTATATTATTATTTATAGAATCAGAGGGTGTGAACGTTTTTATTATATTTAACAAACACGTCACCTGTGACGTCACACTATTGTATTATTTTGCACAAATGGAGCGATGTTTGGAATACCACGCTATTGTTACACAAATTGGAAATGGCAGAAGTTTGTCTATTTCATATATTATACCTTCTAAATTTCACTATGAAAAGGGTGTCAAAATCACAAATATGTTACTAATGTACAATTTCAGTATGGGTTCACTTCAAATGATAAAGAAACAGCTAATCATTTTAAGGGGGTACTTCACCCCTCGATAAACTTGTGTCTATTTTTGCATTTTTCTCAAAAACTAATAACACAGTGGTAACAAAAGTTATGTATATTATAGGGATAAGGAGTCCAATTATTACACTGGAATTTCAGTGACCCAAGACACATGGTTCGTTATTTATGATAAGAAAAGTGGTACCGCTAGAATGTACCTCATTTTCTATCATATATACTGAACCGCTTGTCTTGAGTCACTGAAATTTCAGTGTAGTAATCGGATTCCTTACCCCAATAATATACATAACTATTGTTACCAGTGTGTTATTATTTTTTGAGAAAAATGCAAAAATAGTCACGAATTCATCATAGGGGTGTAGTACCCCCTTAACACTTACTTTATCTTTATTGGAAACACATTAGCTGTTAACTTTAAATAGAATAATGATGGTGTTCATAAACTCGATAATGATACTTATTACGATGTTGAAAATGCAGATTTTAAATTTGATATTTACAACACCAAATTGTGTATTCGATCAAATTGATCAGTTTTCAAATAACAAGAGTACTGGTATTGACAATGTGTGTACTTTGAACAATACATTAAATCCATGTCAGTCACGTTTTAGACTTTTTTAGTCAATTTTCTTAGGCAGTAGATCATGATCTTTTGATAAATTATATTCATATCGTATCACTGGCATGTCATTGGATTTCAAGCTGTCAACATAAATTCTACTCTTTCTGATTTTAAAGATAAGGGTCATTACTGGGTCCTTTGTTATTTATTATTTTTTTAAAGAATCTGTTAATTGTAAGTGTGTAATGTATGAAGATGATACAACTCTATTAGTTAGTTCACCACATCCAACATATTACAGACTAATCTCAAGAGCATATTACCCTTGATATGATAGCTACAATGTGTGTGGTTTAGGTGTAATCAGATCATGCTATTCGCACTAGTAATTAGTAAATTTAAGGACATACATGTATCTCTTACCTATGGAAATGCCCGGGGGGGGGGGGTACTCAGTACAAATGACCATACGGGGGCGTGCCGCAAACATGGGTAGCATTTTCAGCTTCTGGTATATCAATGACCCTTTTTCAAAGCCTATTTTGGTATATGAATGGGTCCTTTCTTCAAAATTTTCTCAATTTTTTCGGAAAACAGCCCAATTTCTCCGTAATCTAGCCAAAATTTTGGGTAAATTCGGCCGAAAATTTTGACTTTTGGTATATCAATGGGTCCAAATTTCTTGAAAAATTGGTATATTTATGGGTCTACTTCCAAAATCTCAGCGGCACGTCCCTACCAAAACCAAACTTGAGTAACCCCCCCCCCGGGTGGAAATGAGAGCATAGAAATTGTAAATGTGTAAATATATCCAATATAATAGGTGTTGTATTTAGTTCAAACTTATTTTGGAGTGATGATGTAAATTATGCCATCTAATGTATCATATCAGTGTAATTGGTTGAGTCAAGAATTATCTTCCACTATAAACATGCTTGCAGTTGCTAAAGCTCTAGTCTTCCCTCATTTTGACTATTGTAGTTCTGTATGGAATAATTTCAATGCTAATTATCATCAGGTCTTGCAGGCCAAGCTTGCTTGAATGCTTCTCCATATTAATATCAGATCTCTGATTAACAAAATGATGGAAGACTTAAAATTGGGTAAATAAAAACTTAATTGAGATAATCAATCACTTATTGTTACTTTCAAGTGTCTGAAACAAATAGCTCTAGATGATATAGCTGTTTGAGGCAACAATGAATTTGATTAATATCTATTTAAAAAATCTCAGATGATGTGGCTGTCTGCGATAACAAACATGAAGATTGTATAGGCACAGTTGATTTCTTGTCAACTGTCCATCTAAACTAATAAGAAATCTCAGATGATGTAGCTGTCTGATATGAAAATTAAAATTATGAAGAATATAATATATTTGTATAGTTGAATCTCTGTCAACTGTCCAATTTCTGAATAATAAATAAGTCGAATGGTAAAAGATCCAGCAATGGCAAGTTCTTTCTCGTTGTTGTCTTTATTTTCATGCCTGTATATAATAATATATATACTGTATTTCGTCAAATAGTCGCCCCCCCCTCAAATAAACACCCCCCACCACTTTTTTCAACCAAGATGTTTCAAAAATGCCGATATTTCCATGCTATCTTATGTAGTAAGTTTACCAAGTTGCCCACATGGTAGATAATAGCGTCAATAATTGGCGAAAATCTGGATTGAAACCGAAATGAACCAGAAGTCAGTGTTTCTAGTTCATATTTACGTTATATTAGTGTTTTTATCGTTCTAAAATTGACCTTGAATAAATGCCCCCCCCCTTGGGAAAGTGTAACGCCCTCGGTGGCGTTTATTTGACGAAATACAGTATATAAGGCCAAAAAAGAATAATGGTTTGTCTCAAAGCTCACAAGTGGTTTGAAAACAAATGCGAAATGCGTTTTTTTTGGGGGGTTTTTTCCCAACTTTTTTCATGGTATTTGGAGAAAAAAATCTGATTTTCACCGAATTTTTCCGGAAAAACTTAAAATTAAAAAAAATTTTGAAATAAAAAAAATTCTGCATTTCTTTTTTTCCAAATCTCACGATTTTACAAATGCGCGCGCTAGCTTTGAGACAAACAATTTTTTTTTTGCCTAATGTTCAAGGTAAATAATTCTTCAACACTGGAAAATACATATCAGTCAAAGTTTAAAAATTAATGGAGACACACAGAGCTTTGCATTACTGCAGTTTCTTTATTCATCAGATGCAGATAATAAAATTACAAATAAAAAATACAAAAGAACTACATTGACGCACTCTGCGTAAAAAATATGACCTACATGACAAGAAGATTTTCATAAAATATGCGTGTGGAAAATATATATAAAAAAATGAAATTAATATTGATTTAATGTTGGGTTAAAAGTATTAATCAAATGATTTTCAATGTTCAGACGTTTTGCTTTGTCATCATTTGGAACTTTATATAGAGGCACAACAGAGAATTTGGGTATTCCTTTTGTTTGTGTCATGCACTCGTCAATATGTTCACTCAGCTTGATTTGGCGATCCCGAATTTGTTGTTTATGAACTCTAATGCAAGAACAAAGTTTGTCCCCTGTTTGCCCAATGTAATTTTCATTACAACCATTACGGTCGTGCGTCATGAATTGGGGTATTGGAAAAGGTGGAGGCGTTACATTTTTTCATTTTATTCAGGACGTTTTGTCCTAGATCTCAAGAATGGAGAGGGGTACTGAACTAGTTTTGGTTTCATTTTGTTGCTTATTTATCTAGCTCAAATTGTGGAAAGAAAGAACATCACACTTTATTTACTTCTTGAGATATTGCAGTTCAAATGATGTGAAGTCAGGGGTGGAGGATCCTACGGTTGAGGATCCTACGGTTGAGGCATGTGTTAAAGTATAGGGAATGTTGATTTTAGCGCCTCACAAATATATTTTTTACTGTAACTTCATAACCCAGTAAGGTATTGAGATGGATTATGTACCATTGTTTTGGTATACATGTCTAGTTTGAAATGTGACCAGTTTTACTCCAAGCTAAGTTAATTTGTTGCAGGTGTGCTGCATTCTGTGTCATGGGTTCTAGGCTTTTCCTATATGTTACTGTGTTAAGTATTCATTTATGCTCCGAAATGTTCCAAAGGTCATATTTCTAGAAGGAGTTGCCCTACTGCTGTAAATGTTTACATTTTTTGGATGGAAATTTGATGAGGAATTCAAATATGCCATTGGTAAATGTGTAGGTCATGAAGGAAAAAAAGTTTTGATTGATTATGTAATAAAAATCATAAAAATTATGTACGACTTTTGAACACCCTGTATCTCAGTTGGGCAACATAACTCATCATTGCAAGTTTGCTTTTTTTGGAAGCCTACAATGTTATTAGCACATCTAAAAAGGTTTCAGCAGAACAGGAATTTTTGCTAGTAAATAAGAGAGGAACAAAATTGTATACTTTTTGAACCAAAATTTAACTTTTCCACCCTATATGACATTTGTGGCACCCTGTATATTGACCAATTGTTTGTACATGTGTATTCCTGGTACCCTAAGCTTTACAGTGATATATAATTTTATAGGGTTTTGATGAACAGTTTATGAATTAGATCAGTCTAAGTACAAAAACATGCAAATTGTTCAATTTTTTAGTATGTAACGCATTTGGCCCCCAATTCATGGCGCACGACCTTACATGTCATAACATAAACAAGATTTTTACTTTTACAATTCATACTTTTCTTTATTTTAAAAGACATGCCGTTTTTGAAAGTGAAGTTGGAACATTCAATAATGTGCGTGCACGTCCCACAGCGTTTATCTTTACACATTGTGCTTCCGCCATTATCTTTGTTATTAAGTGCGGCTCTGGTTAGTAACTTTTTAAGATTTGGAGTTTGGCATTTGCTCATTATTAGCTTGTTATCAGTCAGAACTTTAGACATTCTTTCACTCTTTTTAAGCATATGAATAGATATGTTGACTACATTACTTATATTAATGTTATTAGATTGTACGAGTGAACAAAAGTTAAAATATTCTTGTTTTTATCATTTTTGGATTTTGGAAACAAGAGATCTTGTCTACTAATTCTACATGCTTTGTCAATACCAATATTAATCACCTGAATTGGATAATGTCTGTCAAGAAGCATTTGTTTCAACTTCTGAAAATATCTGTTTCTAAAAGGTTATATGAATTGATTTGAATGGTGATATCAAGTAAAGGAATGTTGGAATTACTGGATCCTGTTTTGAATTTAATAGAATTGTGAAGATCGTTTAAGATTGAGACAAAAGTATCAATATTGCCCATGTCGTTATTCCAAATGATGAAACAGTCATCCAAGTATCTAAGCCAGTTTTTCTTGACATATGAGCTTGTAGTTATACTCATAGATGTTTTAACATTTTCATATAAACGTTTCTCGATAAATCCCATAAATAGAGTGGCATAACTGGGAGCCATCTTTGTACCCATAGCAGTTCCTCTTAATTGTTTATAGTGAACACCGTTGAAGTTGAAGGAATTGTTTTCCAGAATTACTTTAATAGCTTTGGAGAGGAACTCAGCTGTGAAAGGCTTGGGTAGTAAAGTTTGGATAGTTTTGAAACCAAAATTGAATGGCTTCAATTCCGACATCGTGAGGAATGTTAGTATACAAGCTATTTACATTGAATGTAACCAGAAAACTGTTAGGTTTGGTGGACGTTGGAAGTTTTTGAAGGAAATCAAAGTCGTCTTTGACATAACTAGGAATAATTATTTATCATATTGGTACCTATTGGTATAACTTTGATCTATGTGCACAATCTTGTGCACTATTTTTTACATCTAAGTTGGCAGCATCATTGCATCCAAAGGCTCCAACCCAGATCGTCTTGCTGCTGAGAACCGTCTCATTTTTAAGCTGGTAACACTACAGCCACAAGGACTTTAAATTTAAAATGTTTAATTGATAATTTATTTTTTAAGCATATATTTTTTATTTAACTCAGCATCTATCACAGCAAACTTTTCTCCCGCGTGTTGATTGAACTTTTGCGTCTTTCGCTCATGCATGTCAATTTTTGTGTCCGCGCGCACGCGCATCCGCGTTTATTTGGCCTGCTTAACAACGCATGCAATATATTGTTTTGTTTTGTTTCGTTTCAAATTGTTGGCATCACTTGATAAAGGACCATTGCAGTTATACACAATTTACTTGGTGAGCTTTCGGACTATCTGTCCTTCATCTGACCTACAATACAAAAGGAAAGAAAATCCAGATTTGTTAACTCCAACTGCTCTATTTTATGGATTTTATTTCACTATTTCACTCGTTTCCGCAATTTAAAAGGAAAGAAAATCTGTGTTGTACCATCGGGGTATACGCGCGCAACAACGCATCGCGTTTTGTACACGCGCAATTTGTTAACGCACAGATACGCTCGCGACACGCTAACGCTTAGCTGCATGCGCCCGCGCATCTTATGGAAGCACATGCGAAGCACTGATTTCATTAAAACCTAGCGGTCAAATGGCTCCGTTTTAGCTGATAAAATGTGAATTTTTTCAAGTTCTTTCCCCCGATTTAAACATCAAGATATGAATAGATTTCGCCCAAAGTTCTCAAAGGGCTGTGGATTTACCCGATGTTCACGTAATGTAAGGTAGAAAAACGAGAACTGCTGCATTCTCCTGTGAGCTTCGATCAAAGTGCAAAATATGACCACTTTAAACTTCAACAGCCTTTATTTCAATGTTCATTTTCTCGGTAAAATGACGATTTAGGTACACGATAACTCAATAAATACAGCATCTATAAGGTAAGCAATTATGCTCATCATAAAAAGCATGATCGACTTAAGAAACGGTTTTCTCATTTTTTTATATTTTGGTCTATTTCCGATTTTAGGCATCATTTTGTGCAAATAGGCGTTTGTGAATTTTAAGAAGTTCATTTTGATGCCTTATATTGGTAAAAATCTCAAAAAATAAGGCCAATATCAAAAAACTATAAAAAAAACGTTTTTGGAATGGTGTCTCAAGATTAAGAAAAAAACAAAACAAAACTTTTTGGAAAGAGTGTTTTTTTGTTATGATGTACCGAACAAAAATGGCCAAAAACTCACTTTTTTGTGATTTTCTTCATAATTGTTGTTTTTATCCCAAATCTGTATTTATATTAAGATTTATTGATGTCTTGCCTTCATAAAAATGTATACTTTTATATGTCTTGCGTTAATAATTACAAAGTTATGGCACTTTTACTACATGCATGTCAGATTGTACACAGCTGCCTTAATTGCTAGACAGTGCCCATTGAAATTACCGGATTTGTGAAATTGTAAATTTGTGAACATGATCTGTGAACGTGTTGCCTACTTTAGCACTCTCTATTTTGACTGTTGTACTTGTATACATGTACTGTTTATAAATGTTATTTTTCTGACAATATCATATTCATTAAAGTCATGCAACACTGAGACACACTGTATAAAATAAGAATGCATGTATATTCAGATTTTTATGTAAATAAAATAAAACCAATGAAATTATTTCAGTGAAATTGTCATGATAATACTTTTTGTCTTATCAAATATAAGAGCCTATACATGAAGTCTGTTAGTCCAAAGTGCTCTGACATAAAAGTTTCACAAGTTTTCACACAGCTAAACATGTGTGTGTCCACTGTCATTGACTGCGTTAACAGTATTTGAAGAAATTCCTTCTTGTGTGTGGAGCACCACAGTTGATTTCCAGACAGTACTAGCGATGCTCTCAATGGGAATTGAAATTGTTGCAAAAGGCAGGAAAAACCTATGTACTTGTGGCCCTTGAACATGTGTAATACAAAACTGCCAAGAGGTTGCATAGGCGGTTTGCTTTAAACATGTTCAGGGGCCAATGTTATACTCATGAAATTGATGTAAAACTGTTAGGTAAACCTGGTTGTCTTTTTATTGAGAAACTCTTATGAAAGTATAAATGAATGCATGAAATTGTTTATCTTTTTTTTGTAAATAAAGAAAACCAATAAAATTATCTCATTTATCTGGGTGTTATTTTTCACGATATACTTTGTGTCTTATAAAGTTAAGAGATGCTCAATAAGAGCAACTAGCACTTTGTCTGGTACTATATAATTGACATTTAAAAAACTGCTTTTATGTGTTGGTTTGAAGTCTGACAATGCACCTGATGGTTACATGGTACCCACACTAACAGCACCTTTTCTATGTTTTCTTTAATCTACCTATAAATGGAATATAAATCTAATTACCATACTGACGCGAGTATTAGTCCCACCTTCGAGTAAAGTCCCACCCCCAAATTTTCGAAAAAAAAATGTAGGCCTATGTGTTTTGAATGCATTTGAAATCATTTCAAAATGCATTGAATTTTTTTTTTTTTTGAAATTCGAGTATAGTCCCACCCCCAATTTTGAAAAATGTTCACCCCAAATCATGGTAGGACTCTACTCGAGTCAGTACGGTATGTCATCCCAAATGCTATTTGTCTTTCAATTGCAAAATGACAAGATAACCATTCCCAACCAGTAACACCATAGACTACACTGGATTTCATGAGTGGGGGCCAGATGCTACATTCTTCAGACTGACTCAAGTGAGGGGAGTCATGACCCCTGGACCCAATTTCTGCATGCCACTGATGAACATGAACAAGGGGATTTTAGGCACACATTTTTGGAACAGCTTTTAAAATAGTGTGTATTGATGCAAATAACATAATATGTCGATTATGACGGTATCATTATAATTTTGTGGTAATGTTCACACCTAAATGAATAATCCCACAGGTACATTCTTTTTTTATTATTACAGCTCATAAATATTCATGGTCAAATCAGGACAATTTATTGGTCAATCGCAGGCGGCGGATGGCATGATCGAGCCGGCAACTTGTGAAACCGCCTGGCCATATGGCATTTTCCAATATAGTCGGTTAGTTTTGTGGGGTTCATTATCGAACCCCAACGGTTTTAACTTGTATTTATATTATTTATCAACATAGGCCTATTTGTTTGTGATATTTCAAGCGTTTTAAAATTTCAAAATAATCCCATTCAATTACACGGTTGACGATGAAAATTTACTGAATTTAGAGAATGGAATGCGGCCACCACCTGGTCAATCGCAAAAGACAAAGCCCCATACGATAGTTTTGACTAACTTTACAACAACCTCATCCACAAAGTCGACGTTTTGTCTAACAAAACAAATACTGCATTGTTTATATCTGGAAAACAGGGCAATCATCTTTCCCTTGGTTCTAGCTAAGGGCCTATCATCATCCCTAATCCTCTGGGTTCAGTGTGATACATGCATGCCCATAGCCAGTACCTCTGGAAAGATAGTTTGCGCTATTTCCCTCTAACCATGTAGTATTTATGCTATCCAACTGTGGACACACACACATAAGTTAAGTTTTATTTCACCTTGTTGTGGACTATCCAAGTGCAGACCAACCACACACCTCCCAACTGTTTATAATAAGGCTGTCAATATTTAACACTTAAACGGTCAATTCTTTGGCTGTTTAAACACTAAACACATTAAACGGAAATCCACAGCTTCAATTAGCCATGGATGTCTATCTCCTGTTACCCACATATTTTGCCAATGTTTACCATGTTAGGGAACAAACCAAAAGATCGATGACGTCCTATAAACGTAACTAGTTTCGTTTCTCAGCCGACCCCCTCCCTCCCTGCCAGAAACGTAATAATGAAATGTTGAAAATTGTGACATTATAATAATAATGACACTTTCTTCAGACCGATGTTTTTGTACAAACGTAATCGATTATTTTTACCCCCTCCCCCCTAAACAAAACTAGTTTCGTTTATAGGACGTCATCGATCTTTTGGTTTGTTCCCTTACAAGGATATATCCACACACACAAAACCTGGCATGCGCTATGTGTTTAAACCTGGGGCACTTATTGGCTAACCGAGGACAAAAGCACACATTTCAAGATAAAAAGCTTTGGACCTAAAGCATCTAACCAGGGACTTTTTTGTCTTTTTTCATACAGTTAAAAAAAGTAATTTTTGGCATATTTTGAATGAGTGGGTTATAAGCTGTGAAAGCTTGACAACCAGGGATGACCCTCGTTGGCAAGAAGTCCCCCGTTTGGTGTGAAAAAAAATGTCCCCAATGGGTAAGAAAAACTAACACACAGACACAGTGACCAACACAAACACAGAACTTACCTTGCCAGCTATTACAAGTTGTTGTCCTGAGTTGTATTCATACAGCTGATGCCACATACACTCATATATGCACACACACAAACTGACAAACATGGGTCTTACCATGCACTCTCAATGACGGATTGCTCTTTCAAGCTTTTCTCCCAAGTTGAATTCATATTGCTGATGCCACATACACCCCCACACCCTCTTGTACCATGTATCGACTGGAGACACTTGCCCAAAACAACCAAAAGGGGACACAAAATTCTAGTCTAAAACCCACCAAATGGGGACATGTGTGTGTCAATTGGGGTCATTTTGTGTGTGAATTGGGGACATTTGTGCGCAAAAAACACACAAATCTTGTCTAAAACCTGCTACAATCGTGTACATGTCCTACAACCCCTGACAACCAGGGATAATGGAATGCAATTTTTGGCCCTTTTAGCCATGTGGTGCAAGGGGAAAAGTCTCTACAAAAAGGAATGTCCAAGATCATCAGATGTCTACGTTTGGTGGGTTTTAGACCAGAAAATTTCCCCATTCGTCGGTGTTTGCAAGCCCACACCACACACACACACAAAGTGACAAACATAGCTCTTACCTTGCCATCTCAATGATGGGTTGCTCTTTCAAGCTCTTCTCCTGAGTTGTATTCATATAGCTGATGCCATCATAAAACAGCTGTAAGTGATTGAAAAATATCATAATATGAAAAACATTTCAGTTCAACAAATAGTATTCAATATCTCAACAATCATGGGCAGCGGAACTTCATCAGCATCAACAACTTCATTTTTAGGTGGCAATATATTTTGATAGCCAATAACTTACTATCCATTAATTCAGAGCCCAGCAAAATGTTCATTTCTAGTGATACACTCATTTCCGGCCATTTGAAGCATTTGAAACAGTGAAACAAGTAACCTAAACCTAATTAAGTAATCTAATTATAGGTTAATAATTGCGCATCAGTTATATGGAGGGCATTGTGAAAAATCTGAACATTTTGCCTTTTGAACCGATGAATATGCGAGGGATATTCCGAGGTCAATGTTCAGCAGATGTAGATATTTCAGCGGATGTTTGTACTTACCCTGTTGAAATCAAAGTTGTGCTGAACAAGGAACTCCAAGCTGGATGCCTAGAAACATGGGCAAACATAACAATTATTATGAATCAAATGTATAGATGAGGTGACAGCATTTGTCTATCAAATATCACAAAGGGACTGGCCTATCGATATGCTTGAGGGAAGAGCATATGACTACATCAGCATTCAATAGCTTTGCCCTTTATATATATATAATTCAGTGCAAGTTTCCAATGGGTTATTCCAGTTGAAATCCATACACCCCCTATGGAAGACATGACTTCAATCTTGCACACAGGGAGTGTGAATTTCAAATGGGGTTACCTGAATGGGTGACTCAATTTGAAATCTGCCATAGGGGGTGCATGGATTTCAACTGGAGCGGTCCAATGCACGTGTCCTCCTGCTGAGCAAAATGCCAACTATTTCTTATTGTTATCAATACCAATTATAGTCAAACACAATTTCCCAGGGGGTGGCACACTGGCACTCCCATATATTGGTAGGCATCGTGTGCCTGTCAATAGATCCTCTTTTTTGAGGCAAACTCTACACTCAATAATCTCCTTTTTTCACCAGTGTACACTCAATGCCCTCTTTTTGTAAGAAATGTACACCAAATCTACACATTTTTGTAACCATTTTAGTTTCAAATTGCAAATTTTCGCAAAAGTTTTGCACATTTTTGCCCAGAAAGTTACTTTTTCACATTCAATGACAATTTTTAGCATTCCCATACTGAATGACCCCCATTTTCTTGGAGCCCACACTGAATGACCCCCTTTTTTCAAAAACTCCTACAACAATTATAGTATCGTACTCTGGTAGACACAGGTACTTCACTTTTATATTCAAGTGCCCACAGGACAAGTTTATAATTTTATTGCAATGTCAATATTATTTTTTAATTACCCATGTTAGAAATAAGTCAAAATCATAGGTAATTCAGGCCATTGAAATCTTCAGACTCTCTTCAATATTTATGAGTCTGAACTTAAATTGTTAATTGTAATGTTACACTGGTACACATTTGTGATACTTTGTAAGCCTTCAGACTCGCAAACAAACAGGTAATGCCAGGGATTGGTATTAAAGTCAGTCTTCATGACTCTGGTGACACAATTGTGCATGTTGCATGGTAGTATATCGGCGGGCCCGCAATGATTATCACAGGCTTTTTGTATTTGACCCAAGGGCTCACTGGTAAGAATATCACCAGAGAAGATATATCTTACACTTCCCACAATGCATTTCTTCCATTTCAATTTTTTGTACTGATTTGCAACATGAGTCAATAGTGACAAAAAATACCTCAATGAACATAGCACATCCAGACCTTGCAAAAATGTTTATTTCTTGACTATCAACCCATATTTAGCAGTCTATTCTCAACATGAAAAAATGGTAACCTGGCTGTACAAAGTAATAGAGTGTCATTTGATGAAATGAGGTGATCTATCATGTTGCAAAGGATTCTGGGAAGGGTGCGATATCTCCTCTGTGCATTATATAACCACTCTGATAACCACTTACTTGGCACAGAAACCTGGCATCAATATCAGCACAACTTCTCGGGAATAAATAGAAATTGTATGCGTGTCCCACGTAGCTGTGAAATAAACAATTGATGTAGAAGATAAATTATGAATTTTGTGCATTTCATGTATAAGATAAATTAAATTTTGTGCATTTTCATTTTTGTTCGTTTGAGTACAATATTCAACCTAAATTAATCTCCTCCCCTAATGGTTTATTCAATTGAAATCCATACACCCCCTATGGAAGGCATGATCTTTCTCTCCCACATAGATGGTATAGATTTCAAATGGAGTCACCCATTAAGGTCGCCCCATTTAAAACTCACACTCCCTGTGTGGAAGTTGTCTTCCGCAGGGGGTGCATGGAATTCAAATGGAATCGCACAATTTGAGCCCCTTCCCTTTTCAATGAAATGGGTAAAAATGCTAGTTTTTTGCCCCATATGTCATGCCACAAGAAAATCCTAAGAACTTTGTACCGGTACTAACTACTATAGCTTAAATAAGTGGTTGGTCTAATTGTAACACATGGCATTTTCTACCTCACATTGAGGCCCATCACCCAAACATCTTATTCCTAGTTTTGAATTAACCCCCTGGACACTACTGGTCATCTAACAGCATTTCTGATTGGTTGATAACTTGAAATGCTCATTTCAATTGCCATTTATGACTAGGCTGTAAACTATTTATGGTCAAGCTTGCATTAATTGCAGATGATCTTATTAATACCCTCCTTGATTGGTTCAAAATTGGACACAATATTCATTTTGGCCAATCGACAGGTAGTTCTCATGGGGTTAAATTGCTCCAGTGTTTTAGATATTTCTAGAAGCAAAAATTTGTATCACAGTAGTCCATAGAGCAGAACACAACTTCCCGATTGGTAACAACCAAATTACCATGTTTTTGTTCATAATTATCACCTCAGAAACAAAACATACTTCAGTCCTAATACATGAGAAGTTTATGAGTTTTCACTTGATTGATACCAATGCATCTGTATTTCGATGGAGTAAAATGGGAAGATGGGGCAGACCCCTCAACATAATGAATCACACACATATTTCAGAATTGTGAACATTTATAATTTTAAAAGAAACTCTTCATAATTAGAAAAGCAGAAAAAAATATACTGTACCTGTTTTTCTTGGGCTCTTTGACAAAAGCACACAGACCTGCAATACAATGTTAACACACATAAAGACATCAAGATCATTGAAAGTCGTGATTTACATTTGTTTGAGTTTTTGATATCATGGGGCATGAGGTGGGGTGGCGGAAGAACAAAGCACAAGACAGGAGGTCTGGAATTGGGGCTTATAGTCATATCCCCATTTTCAACTTATTACAAACTGACAGACAGCACTAGCGAACTGTGAAGCCGAGCTGTTTGAGTTTTTGATAGCATGGGGCAGGGATCGAAATTCAGGGAGGCCACCAAGGCCACTGCCTGCCCTTTTTCAGTTTTGGCCTTAGCGTCCTAGATCTTTGTCAACTTCCAAGGCATTCTTCATCACTTGTTGGCCTTGGTGCTCTTCTTTGTCTTAGCCCAGAGGCCTTGAAAATGGGTGCCCCAAAAAATTTAAATTCAACGCCTGGCATGGGGCATGATGAGGTGGTGTGGGGGAAGAAGAAGGCACAAAACATGAGATCTGGAATTGGGGCTCGATAGTCATATAACCAATTATTCACTCGGTCGGACATCCGGGAACATTGTCCCTTTCGTCGCCTTTGCACAAGTGCGTGCATAGCAACCACCTCCAGAAAGGGGAACTGCACATGCGCACACTGGTTTACATTTTCCCTTTGAGACGTCAGCCCGACCCAGAGAATCAAAGCTAGCTGTGTGAATGTTGGATGGGGTGGAGGGGGTGGAGGGGGAAGACAAAGGCAGGGAAGACAAAGGCAAAAGGTATGGAAAGGGGACCATATCCTCATAACCTAATGCTTTGAGAGACAGTGAACTGTGATTGGAGCTGGCTAGACGGCATCCTGAGGTGGAGGGGGAAGATGAAGGTACAAGGCAAAAGTTTTGTTCTCATTAACTTACAGATTTGACAGACAGTGAACTGTAAAGCTGTTGATGAGTTTTTCATAGCAGAGGCATAATGAGAGGGGGTGGGGAAGATGAAAGTACTTGTAAGGCAAAATGTCTGGAAAAGGGGCTCATATACTAACTTACCGATTTGACAGACAGTGAACTGTGAAGTTAGCTGTTTGAGTTTTTCATAGCGCAAATCCGGCGAGTCGAACAGGCTATTGCCAGTACTACCTTCCACATGTAATCCTGTGAACTCTGTGTCAAGGGCTGGAATAAATCAAGGTTATGATTGTATTAATGATGAATATTACAAACAAACCTTTATCGGAGTACTATCTATTTAGCGAACGATAGGGATCAGGCAAAAGGCTAAGAGGGTATCACCCCTAATTTGTTTGTTTGTTTTGCTCTTTTATCATCAACTAATTCCAGAAATGTAAAATAAATCCCAGAAAAGCCAGATTCTGGATCCAGATTTTTAAAAAAAACACTGGAAATCTGTTTAAAAAAAACACTGAAAACTTACATACGTTGCTGTAAACATTTGATGTGAGCTCAAGAGCATTTTTCCCCACCGCGATGTTCAAATATTATGTTAACATAGTCAGTTACTGTAGCCTCAATCACTCCGTATGAGGCTACAGCAGTGATGTACTGAAAAAAAAAAGTTTTCCCCCAAACTTTTGGTCTGCAATAAGGTCTGAGAAGTAAGCTTATTATTTTACTAAATACTAACTTCAATGTCTACTCAACTGTTTTTGGTATGCATCGATCCGTAAATTGTCTAGATTTTTATCTCATGATTCCATTTTAAAATTTCACATATTTTCCCCCAAATCGTTCGAATGATTTTCTTTGATTTTCTATGCTACACTGGGGTCAAATTTTGAAGAATCTTGTCACTCACTTCCGTGTAACAAGTTGGGAATATTTTTCTTGTTAGAAATTTCATGAAAGACCCAACATGTGCCAAATAGTATTTAAGTTGCTGTTTAACTTAAGAATGCCAAATTTCTGACCCTGTAGAGTGAGTGTAGACCTGTACAAACCTTAGTTTTAAAACACATTTGCTAGTCAGCTGAAGTGGCCAAAGCACAATACATATTTTAAGGGAAACCTAAATATGTTGTCTATACTTCACTTGACCCAAATATATACAATTTATTTTTGTGATGTGAGAATCGTACATGAAATTTTTGAAGGACTTTAATAACAGTTTCATATTAAAAAGCTGCTCTATCCTGAGACTATACTATTGTTTTTTGTTTTGCAATTGATGCATCAAATGTTGGCTGAATGTTTTTGACGAATTCAATCTTTGACAAGATGCAATTTTGTTACGGAAAGTGCTATGACAAAACAGTTTCAATTTTGGCTTTCTTTACTCAAGGGCTTTAATTTGTGATGTGGTTTATGACAAATTTGAATTTGCCTTTTATACCTACAAAAACCCTGAACTTAAAAAAAATGAGAAAACCGTTTCTTGAGTCGATCATGCTTTTTACGATGATCATATTTGCTTACCTATAGATGCTGTATTTATTGAGTGTACCTAAATCGTCATTTTACCGAGAAAATGAACATTGAAATAATGGCCGTTAAAGTTTAAAGTGGTCACATTTTGCACTTTCATCGAATCTCGCAGGAGAATGCGGCAGTTTTTATTTTTCTACCTTACATTACATAAACATCGGGTAAATCCACGGCCCCTTGAGAAGTTTGAGCAAAATCCATTCATAACTTGATATTTAAATCGGGGGAAAGAACTTGAAAAAACTCACATTTTATCAGCTAAAAGGGAGCCATTTCACAACTTCCGTGGTGTTTCCATAAGATGCGCCACGATGCAGATAAGCGTTATGCATGCGTAGGGTATTTGTAAAGCGTTAACAAATTGCGCGATACATAACGCGATGCGTTGTTATGCGCTAAACCCTGCTGGTACAACAAAGATTTTCTTTCCTTTTCAATTTCAAACACGAGTGGAATAGTGAAATAAAATCCTTAAAATATTGCAGTTGGAGTTTACAAATATGGATTTTCATTCCTTGTATTTATAAAAAACATAACAAAGTACAAACATATCAAAAAACTAAATTTTATGAAAGAAACAATGTCTAGAGTACACAGCTGCCTTAATATGTAATTTTTTGCCAATATTTTGCAAAAATTCAATGCATAAATATTCAGGGTACTTTTATTTTGCATACTATTGCCTGAAACTTGGTCAAAGTGTTTCTAATATGTTCTAATGTATTATATAGTGAAGCCACCCTCTAATTTGCATATTTGCATAATTAATGAGCTAATTTGCATAAATGCTAATTAATTATGCAAATATGCAAATTAGGGGGCGGCTTCATTATATAATACATTAGAACACATTAGGAACACTTTGACCAAGTTTCAAAAAAAGTATGCAAAATAAAAATACCTAATATTTATGCATGGATTTTAGCAAAATATTGGCAAAAATTATATGTTAAGGCCGTACTACACCCNTATATTGGTTTGATTGGTCTAAAAAAATATTTTTTCATTTATAGCTAGGCGATATATGCACGGATCATGTGAAATAAAAATAATTATGAAAAAACTTTGTAAAAGTGTGTCTTTTCACCCATTTGTCTTAAAGTTGACTGGTTGGTAAGGACGCTTATTTTTTTTTTTTTTTTTTTTTTACGTCTGTGGCAGGCGGCGTAGGAAGCGCAACATGGGACGTACGAGGCTGGCGAAGATACACTGACAGCCTCATTCAAACCAAACTACACGGTTAGCAATTACAAATAGAAAATTATCATACTTGCAGTGGGGTACTTTGTCGTACCCCGACGGTTTTAAAGTAAGATAATTTTGCTTTGACACCACATAACAAATTTAGAATTCTTTGTGACGATTTCATGATTATGTGTTAAATCTAATGGCGACCTCAAAATTGGCGATATCGTTTCCATCACCGCCTGGTCTGTGATGTCAGCGGATGTCACTCTCCATAGGGATGGGCGATACCAGCTTTTGTCGATTGTCGGTCTAGAGCAGTCAGGGGGTGGCGGCCGAATTTTTAGAAAAAATAAAATAAAATTTAAAAAAATGGCAGCGGAGCGCGCTTGCGCGACGAAGGAGGTTGTCTGAGGGCGGATGTTCCCCCCTCAGAAATAAGAAACTGGTGCAAAATGAAGATCTAATTGAAGCGATTTGGTGGACAATTTTGGCGCTATTACTCACGGCGTAAAATTTTAGTTTGGCGGCCGATATTTGTGAAATGTGCGGTTCATGAAGTCTTTCTTGGACAAGTTTCCCTATTGTCGTAGGCCTATAAATTGTTTTAAACATAAATCGGCCCGAAAGAAGAAGCGAAAATGGCCACTTGTATATCGATTACGCATGAGGGAGTGCAAAATGAAGAAAATTGAAGTGTTTTGGTGGACCATTTTGGTACTAGTGTGTAAAACTTTAGTTTGAAAAAAGCCGCTAATTTGTTAAATGATGGTCCATGAAACCTTCCTTGGACAAGTTTTCCTGTAAGCCTATACCGCAAATTGTGTTAACATAGGGCTTAAATTTGCAAATGTTGGAAGAAGAGCGAAAATGATCATATGTATATCCACTACATGAGGGTTAGTCTGAGGGGATGTTCCCCCTGAGAAGTTTGAAAAATTTGCAAGATGAAGGTCGAATTGAAGCCATTCGGTGCATTGTTTTTACACTACTATTTGAATCAATTGCTTTAAACAGAAAAAAGGGCCCGAACTCAATTTGCAAAACTTGAGATTGGCAATTTACTAAAGCATGCATAAATCGATGAAGTCGGTATGGAGTCCGTCTTAATACTGACTTTGGTGGCAAAATGTGAGGGCCCTGCATATCGGCGGACCATGCAGTAATTTTCACATGCTTTTAGGACGAGGACCCGCCTTCAAGCAATACCGAAAATAATCGCAGGCCTATATAGGACCTACTTCCAATCGTCCCGACTGTGCGATTATTTAGACATCGGCCTACTCAATTACGTGCAATTTAGTTTCTCTCCTCCTTTCCTCCATTTTCTCTTCTCTTTTTCTCCTTTCTCCTTTCTTCCCTTCTCTTCTCTTTTTTTTTTTTTGGCGTCAGCCCCGAATCCAGCGCCTTAAATGAGTCAATGTGTATGTTGGGGAGGGAGAGGGTACTGAGGCCTACCACATTTAATAACTTGAACTTGCTTACTCTTTGTGGGATTTCGAATCGCAACACAGGTAATAATAAAAACAGTAGCAAACTTCACTTTACTAACAAGATACAACAACTTTACAACTTTCTTTTTAATTAATGAAACAAGGCTTATTTTTGACTCAGAGTTTAATTTTAAGATGCTAGCAGCAGTCAATAACTTTGCACATTCTTCGGTTTCCTTTGTTTCCACTCTTGTTAAAAGAAGACATAAAACCTGATGATCAGCTGACTCTTTCTGTTGACAATTTAAGTTTAAAACATTATTAACACAATTTGTGTGTTGATTGTAAACAAAACCAATAGGCCTACAATTGGCTAGTTTCAAATCTTTCAGTAACATATTTTAAACCGTGTTTTTGTACTGAAAATATTTTGTAAAAGATTTGCAATTACTTTGATTGGGATCGAACATTTGCCACTTTACAATGCTCAAGGTCACCAAAACTCAGATGTGTGAAAAATCCTTTTTGTTAAAAATTGTATGAAATCATCCCTCAGCGTAAACTAGTTTCTATACCGGGGTAGGCCTACACTTCTAAATGTGAATGATACGGTAGGTAGGCCCTAGCTGAAAAGTGTTTTGTGACGTTACATGTATACGTAGGCCTTCATTAGGAAAACAATTGTTATTTAAAGCACCGTAACATTTTTCAAAATCGGGATTTTTACCTAATTGTAATAAATATAACATAACAAACACACCCTGAAATGTTTTATCGTGTAGGCCTACATGCCCCGCCAATACCCGCCATGATGTGCTGCTGAGTGCATATCCCATAGACAATCCATTGGATTATTCAAAACACTGTTAAATGTAGACCTAGGCCTAGCGGTGGGCCTGGGCTGCGAGATCTGGATCTGGATCATTTATACTCCAATAAAAGCAGTGAATTCTGCACCGGGATTCTGCATCACACTAGCTCACACTAGAGTTGGAGATAGTCTAGACCTACCACACAATTTATTCGCTACCTGAAGTCGCTAATAGAGAATGAGAGATTAGAATATTTGTTTTCAATTTTCTAATATTTTTTTCAATACGCTCCATTAAATAATTCTTTAGGCCTATTCTGTCATGTCTGTTAAATACGGTATCGTGACGCATCGTGCAGTATCAGAGAATCCATGCGTATCGAGTATCGCGCAACCTTAGTCAAAGGTCAAAACCAATTATAAAAATATGGCGTCGATTTCGTCGGCTTATCTTCAAGCGAGCAGTGATTTTATCAGTTCCAAGTTTCACACGGATTTTTCATCTTTTTCTCAAAGTGGAAGGAATACACACCGCTACAGGTAAGTGATTTAAACCGTTACTACACATGAAGTTTTAGGGTGTGTCCAACAGTTTAATATTGAGGTTTTACCATTGTGAACATACCGATTCACATTATTATCGTGTTTTGTAAGCTTTGCTATTTTCTCAGAAAACTGAGCAAAAATTCACCTAATACTGAAAATTGACTGTTTTGACTGTTCTTTAATTTCAACTGTATCAAACCTGAAACAAATGTGCTGCCTTGTGAACACAAATTTTGCATATCATTGTCAACTGGAAGGGGAAAATAAGTTTAATTTCATTGATAACATGAAATTGATGCATATTTGTGTTTTCAAAGCTGTGCATAATTAATGCATTTCCAAAATAAAAAATATTTTGGTACTATTAGGGTCTGCCATTGCTGATAAATAAGTGTAAAAAGTGGATTCACGTCAGCAGTTCTGAAATTGCAAATATGATCAAAATTGTGATGGGGTCATCATGTACCTCTCTTTGGCTTGTACAATTAAAAGCATGTAAGCTACATTATTATCAATACCACCAATAGAACGAGAAGATTTGCCCCTTCATTTTGCATACCACTTTGACCAATTTTTTTTTCTAATTTCTTCACAAAATGCAAAAAACCCGCAAAAAAATGTGATGGGTGTAGTACCCCCTTAATGAGCTTCTCCAGTCATTTTAGCTCATTAACTATATTGATTATTGATAAAAACAATAGGATATAAAGAAAATATAAATTGATATATTTTGAAAACCGTATATCCGATCTGCTTCAAACAAAAGGCATATTGATAAGTGTGCTTTACTCTACTCAATTAATCTGTTTAAAACATGTTTAGAGCACTTTCATAATGCCTCCAATACCACCTTAAGTACATTGCTATCGTTTTTTGGCCAGTAAACTGTAACATTTTTTGCAACAGATGTTATTTATTCTGTTTCAATGTTGACACTTGGGTACACCCATCGAATGTGTGTCATCGGCCGGTCATCGGCCCTCAGGAACCCATGGATTCGATCCATGTAACACTTGGGTGAAAGTTATTATGTATCTTTTTAGTAAAGATTGCCTATTTTGAACAGTCCAAACTATTGTTGATGAGCAGTTTTAGCTACATTTTTGATGTGATCGCCTGTTGTGATCGCCTGTTTACCTCTGAACTTGCATTGCTTTACACGGTGTCATGCTCCAGTGAATCCAACTAGATTTTGAAGCTCACTGATGAGCAAATTCGTGGCTAGACTTTGAGAGCAATGACTGCATGACTGTGGAGTGTAATATGGGTGTGTGCTTTACTTACGTACGCGTCATATAATATGTTGTTAATTTAAATTTTCTGCCATATGCGCGTTATACGCTTATTGTGAGTTGCACATTGTCAACATCATGAAGTACAAACTCTCTTCAAGGTTTACAGCAATTTACTATAATAGTGGACTTGGTCAATGTCTTGGGGCAAAATTCGACAGTCTTGATCCACATTTTTACAGTTTACACACAATGCACATGACACATTCACTGTACAGCACTGACTGTCAGTAGTTCCACTAACTGTAACTCGGTATCTTCATTTAACATTATGACATTATCGGCCCAGTAAATTATCGGCCCAGTATGAGTGACTGTTGTGATCGGCTGTTTACCTCTGAACTTGCATTGCTTTACACGGTGTCATGCTCCAGTGAATCCAACTAGATTTTGAAGCTCACTGGTGAGCAAATTCGTAGCTAGACTTTGAGAGCAATGACTGCATGACTGTGGAGTGTAATATGGGTGTGTGCTTTACTTACTTACGTACGCGTCATATAATATGTTGTTAATTTAAATTTTCTGCCATATGCGCGTTATACGCTTATTGTGAGTTGCACATTGTCAACATCGCGGAAGTACAAACTCTCTTCAAAGGTTTACAGCAATTTACTATAATAGTGGACTTGGTCGATGTCTTGGGGCAAAAAAACCAAAATTCGACAGTCTTGATCCACATTTTTTACAGTTTACACACAATGCACATGACACACTCACTGTACAGCACTGACTGTCAGTAGTTCCAGTAACTGCAACTCGGTATCTTCATTTAACATTATGACATTATCGGCCCAGTAAATTATCGGCCCAGTACATGAGTATGAGTGACTGTTAGTCCGAATAATCAGACCCAGAACAAAATATTAATTTCTGACATGATCGTGTACTGGGTCTGAACTGTTTCCATATGAAATCTTGATGGCAAATTGGACAATAGAAGCACATGGTTCTACGTGACAGCTTTTTAATCCCTATTCATGTTACGTGAATCACGCTATTGTGGACCATCCTTCTGATACTTGAGTGTTTGGATAAGCGGAACGGTCTTTTGTCTACCTCTCTGTTTGTAAAAAAACCAGGAGGTCAAAATCGTCCTCCTCGCCGAATACGAAAGTCAGCGTAATAGTACGGCACTAAGTGACTGTCAGCCACTGCACTGGCACAGTTGTAGTAACTACAAATTTCAAACGTTTGAGGACTTGTTCTCAAGTTGTAGCAGGTTCCATAGGGTGTCTTCAACTGGTTAATTGTTTTCATTAGAAATGTCGCAAAATATTAAATTTGACAATAAAACAACCCGTTTGACCTCTCCATATATTCATATATTGCTCACCTGTGTTTTCATATCATATTTTGTGGTGAAAAATAATTACAAATGTGTAATTTGCAATCATTTTTGGAGCAACAATTTCTTCGTACCGACGGCTAAATGTGTATGTGAATGAACATTAAACACATACAACACATACACAGCACCTGTTGGAACTCCCGGTCGGAGCCGTGAGTTTCAATTATTGGAACTGGCACTGCCACTGCCTGGCATCAATTGTCATACTCATGACACAAAAACCTACCAACAAATGAAGACGCTTCAATGTGAGCCTTGACTTCCGGCAGAAGTTCGTCAAAATTATACCTTGTTACATCTACCATGATGCAACAACGAATATTTCATGTAATTGGCAAGTTTCGCAACAAAATTAAAATTCGTGTGTGATTCGTCTCGTACTTTCGTGGCTTCAAAATTCGGCACCAAAACAAAAACAACATGATTATTGTTTCTAGATACTAACTGAAGATCCTAGTATTATGATATAATATAAATGATACTAAGGACGTGGTGTATCATAAAAGCTGTTTTTCTATTCACTTGTTCCAATAAACTGTGATTTTAATATCGATCACAATTTATTGTGAAATGAACGAAATAAAAGCGTTAATGACTCAAAATTCTAGGATAAAAACACTTGCCCTAGTGCGCCCTCACTATTTGCTGGCGCCGCGGCGCCACTTTTGGATGTGCAAAAGCTCCAACCCGTACACCCATCCCAAAATAACTCACCTTGTTTGCTTGTTTGTTTGCTTGAATGTAAAAGTAAACCCTCCCTGCATTTTGAGCTGAGTCTTTCTTTCTCTCTTTCTTCCTTTCTTTCTTTCTTTCTTTCTTTCTTTCTTTTTTTTTCATGTTTGTACTTTTTAATTTCTTCAAGTCGTGTTTTTGTTCCTTTACTTTTTATAAGTTCTTTGCTACCACCCAAATTCTTTTCTTTTTTATTGTTCTTTCTTTGTGATTTACATTTATTTATCCCTCCGTTCTTTTCTTCCATACTAGCTCGGTCCTTCGCCCCCCCCTTACACACTAAGATTTGGGGAAACCCGAATTTAAAACCTTAAATTGCCTTATCATATAAATAATGCGAGCGCAGCGATCAGGAAATTTTGCATATTTGAACACGTTCTGCAACAGTTTTGGGGCCTCCCGTGGTGGCGCTGTCTAAAATTGGTCCTGCCAAAAATCGCTTGCCCCCCCCCTTTTGACCTGCCAAAATGCTTCCCCCCCTCCCTTTTGGTCTGCCAAAAAATCTTTGCTCCCGCCCCCCTCCATAATTCACAACACATAGGCCTAATTATATATTTCTCTGGCACCCCATAAGAAAGCTCCAGGTGAGGGTACATATAAAATGTAGTTGGGATATTTTGTCAGGGGGGGGAGGGGCAAGTCCAGAGTACTAGTTGGGGGACGGACCCAACTTTAATAGTTCCCAAAACCGACAAGCAAAAAAAGGTGTCCTAAATTTTCCAAAAGTCGGCGTCAATGATAAAATTGCGCCTCACCACCTCCACCGCCACCATGTACCACCACCGATACACCTTACCCCCTATAACAGTCTAAAATTGTATTGAAATCTGATTTTTTAACCTTAAATAAACTATCTGTGGTCATCTAGTGACTCCTATGACCCCCCCCTCCCATTTTTCTTTCCGAAAATGTATGACCACCCCCATATATTTGCCCCCCCCTCATTCCGAGAAAATGCCCGAAGCTGACGGTAAAATTATTCCATGATTCCGTGCTGGGGATGGGATGGGGAGTTTCTTTTTCTTGTTTTGCAACATGCTTTAGGCTTTTGAGCATTTTGTTTGAGCCTGGTCCATCAGGACCCAAGTGTGCCTCCGCACGGAACGACCGTTCAAACAAACAATAAAACGCTAAACAATGTGCATTTGGCTTGTGCAAACGATGCAAAGATTTGTTGTCATAATAAGATGTGCATAACGGTATGTGCAGTCAACCCTCCCTTTGATTTCCCCGTTTGCACCCCAAGACCCCAATATTGTTCCCTCTCCAAAGATCTCACCCCAAGACCCCATATGTTCATGTTTTCCCCACAGATCCCATTTCCCCAAGCCAATTTTTTCTCCGGCCCTGTTTTGTGGAAAAATCCTAATCAGGTACCTCATTTGCCCCAACCCAGAATCTGTACCCGAAAATCTTTCCTCGAAATGCCCTTGTGTTTTAGCATCTGCCTCCGAAAGACCATTATTAAGCATGTTAAGATCATACCTTGAAGCATTTGCACCAAAAACCAAAAGACTACTTTTTTCAACACACTTTTTTGCCCCCAAAAGAAGTTGCGGCCGCACAGTGCATGTCACCGTGGAGAAACAAATTTTAGCTCACCGTTTGAAAATTTTACCCTTAACCTGCTTGAACCCCCCCCCCCCCCATGAAAAAAGGTAAAGTATGCCAACTTCTGAGAGTTATTAATTAAGGTTAAATACAATTGATTTTCAAGGCTTGATTCCAGCGGGCGAAACAGCCATGCAGAAAAGAATGAACTCACGCGTACAATAGTGTATCAATCTGAACTAGGGCCACGGACAAACCGCGGCTCGTGAGTCATGTCATCCTATATGTTGCCGGGATAGGGAGGGGGCGACCATGATAGGACCATATGGCCGATTGGGGGGGGGGGGGGTTATTGTGGGCAGCCGTTTTCGGCAATTTTCCTTTGGATTTTCTAAATTTTAATTTTTAAAATTATCCTGGATGATATCTGTCGTGAAATAAATCAATGCTTCCTAGCAGGCTATCATAGGCCTAGTAGGCCTATTTATACCCTGATTATGCAATATATAGGCCTACAACAATAACTACAACAACAATAACAAAACCAACAACCAATATTTTGTTAATCTAATTTGTAAAAATATAGGCCGCGCCTAAATAGACTAGTAAGTAGTAGGCTATAGCCTAAAAATTCCTGAATTATATAATGAAAAAAACAAACGGGCAAAAACAATCAATCGCTGCAGTCAGAAAGAAAGAAACGAACAAGAAAAAGGAAAAAAGTGAGAGAAAAATAAAATAAAATAAACGGAATGGAACACGTAGGGATTCGAACACGTACCAAATTGTCCAGCTCAAAAGTATAGTATTATATAGTCGAACGTGAGTCCGGCGCGCTAACCGATTGAGCCACTGAAGGGACATATGAAATTGATTGATCTCAAACTGACTATTATTGAATAGTGCATAACAGGCTCTTATGATAAACAAGCTCATTACCGCTGTAAATGTCGGAGGTATCGATGGCGAAAAACCTCGTTTTTTGCAAAAGTAGCTTAAATTTGGAGTGAAATTTAAATGGTAAAGTAAGGGACCGCTCATTATTAATGTGGGAGGGGGGGCCGGAGAAAATGTAGGGGGGTTATGTGATTTTCACTTTGACAAACCGGGGGGGTTATGTGATTTTATTTTTCCTGATAGGGGGGGCATGTGAAATTTAATAGTCATTCACTATTTTTTTAATACCAAGAATCCTGGAAGGTCTCGCATACAGTAACAATATCAACTAGAGGCAAATGGTGGTCATAGACCACAAACCTAGCTGGGGCATGTTGGTGTTGTGGAGGTATCTGACCCCTGCAAAAAATTCCAAAAATGTTCCCCTGTCATGAGGTTTGTTGTCACCGAGTTTTGAGTCCTGTACTCCTCACAGATGTCCAGAAAATGCAATTCTAAGATTTGACCCAGATGACCTTTGACCAGACCCCTGCAAGATGTTCCATAATTCACCCCTGGTCATGAGTTGTCACCGAGTTTGAGCCCTGTACCTCTTACAGATGTCCAGATAACGCAATTCTAAGATTTGGCCCCAGAATGATGTCTTTTGAGCTGACCCGTGCAAAATGTTCCAATATGTTCCCCAGGTCATGAGGTTGTCACCAAGATTGAGCCCCGCACCCCTTACAGATGTCCAGATATTGAAATTCGAAGATTTGACCCCAGCTGACCTTTGACCTGCTCCCTGCAAAATATTCCAACATGTTCCCCTGGTCATGAGGTTGTCGCCGAGATTGAGCCCCGTACCCTTACAGATGTCCAGATATTGAAATTCGAAGATTTGACCCCAGCTGACCTTTGACCTGATCCATGCAAAATATTCCAAAATGTTACTCTTCTCATCAAGTTCATTGTCACTGAGTTTGAGCTCCGTACCCCCTACATATTGCCAGAAAATGCAGCAATTCTAAGATTTGACATGACCCCTGCAAAATGTTCCCCTGGTTGTGAGGTTTGTTGTCACTGAGTTTGAGCCCCATAAATACCCCTTAGGGGGCTATCATTTTCGTTGGAAGGAGGATCCCAAATATACAGGGGGGTCATAAATTTTCGGAAAGAAAAAAATACGGGGTGGGCATAATACTTTTGATGACCAAAATGTAGGGAGTCACAAGATGACCACAGATAGTGTGTTTATTTTATTCAAAACTAGCGGGAGCTAGTAGAGTAAACAGGAGCAGTTAGTAAACGGGAGTGGTTAATAAAGATGTTGAACGGTGATGATAAACATTGTGTCATGGACTAAAACATGAATAGGAATTATTATTATTACCCAGGTATAATTCTGGTTTACCCTGTGCACCCTGTGTTTTAGGGTTAGGGTTTGGTTAGGGGATGTCATTTTCTTCGTCGGGGGGGGGTCGGTGACCGGAGTAAAAATTTTTATGACCCTCCTATCGCGGGCACAATTTTTTTTGAGACCCCCCTATCTTAGGTCGAAAATTTTTATGACCCCCCCCCCACTTCCACCTACACAGACTCAAGACAAATTATTCATTGCCGGAACAAAGGCGAGGAGCGCATCAAAACTTTAGAGCAAAGAAAGTGTGTGGAGTGAGTTAAAATTTAATTGTGTGTGTAAAGAAGGCGCGCTATATGCGCAAAATATTTGCATTATATAATGAAAGATTGTGTGCAAGAACACATGCACAGCGCGCGAAAAGTTTGAGTCACCAGCCCTTAATAATTCTATACCCCTATTTTGGGTGTTGAAAAATTATAACCCCTATAATTGGTCTAAAATTCTATGACCCCCACTCCCAGTATATTCATGACCCCTTCCAAAGAAAATGACAGCCCTTATAATTTAAATTTAAATTAGGGTTAGGATTAGGTTAGGTTTATAATTGGGTGAGGATTAGGTTAGGGTTATAATTGGGGTTGCTTAGGGTTAGGGTTATACTTGTGCGCAGGGTCTACCAGAATTATTCCAATACGGTACCCATGAATAGTCCTGTAACTATCACTAAATAGAATTAAATTAATTAAACTATGATCAGTCTTACCTTGTTAGTACTAGCTAGTATTTCTCATTCAAGATCACCATGATTACAGAAAACAGCAAATGGGTGATAACCATGATAACAATAAAATGTACTGGTACCATTAACTGTACACATTTATAAACATTTATCATACCACGATGCACTGACCAATTCATCTAACACTGAAACCTTTTGGAAGTGCAGTTTTAACTTGGTGTAGGGCATAAGGTTGTGCAATAGAAATGATTTACAATATTACTTGTATACCCTGACCAATTGACCCCTTAAACAGCTCAAATGTTACAGTCCATGACATATATACTACATCAAATGTAATGTGGCACCACATTAGTGCTTTCCGCACGCACAGTATAATACCCAGTGGACTCGGAGGTATCATGAACAGGTTCCTGCACTTATTTTACAGTTTCCAATTACTATAGACTTTTAAAGGCTTTTATACTATTTTCCCCAACTTCATAAACAAACAAAAAAAAAGGTCGGGAAAACAAATGAATTCATGTCCCGCATTCATGTAGGCCTATTCCATTTGCAAGCTATTTTTGTGTTGCGCATAATCTTAAACCATGTTTAATTTGCCTGTAAAATACAAGAACACCAATTGTTAATGTTTTAAACCACACAAATTAGGAACTGGGATTCAAATATAAAACTTAATGCAAGATGTTTTTAATCAAACAAAATAAGATACATACTCTAAGATATAAGTATAAAACAAAAACCCTAACATCAGAAGACAAGAAAATCCTCAACAATCATTTACTTAAACAAAACATAGAGCCTGTAAACAAATGCTAGTTAGAGTTTGATATTAACTGCCATGATAATGGCACTGAAAGAATTAAAGTTCCTACTGCAAAGGAAACACATCTGATAGTTTTATATACCGGTACTAACATTGGAATTACTAATCAAGCCAAAAACACATTCATTACAAAGAAAGAGGCCAGAGAACACTTTCATTAATACAAAGAAAGAGGTCGGACATTACCATATAGAAATAAATGCTAAACATTTTAAAGCCTGGCTCATTAATCCCCTGTTTCCAAACATACCACCAAAGTCTGTAAAATATGGGTGCAAAATCAAAATCAAAAGATAAGCCAGAGCCTATAAATACTAGTACTTTTAATAGTAAACATACTATTAAACCCATAAATTTATACTACAATTACTGTTAAGGAGTGCCTTTAACACACCTGCATGGTTCATATCAAAATCAAATTTCTATTAAAAACCTATATAAATATGCCATTACTGCTTCTGTCTTTCTAATTTAGAGTGTACACCAATCACTGTCACTATTATTCAAGTTTTTTGCAATAACCTTTCAATTCCCACTGAGCCCTTCCAAAATCATATTAGCCATCAATCCTCTCATACCACAGATATTGGAACAATGTTCCAATATCTGTGCTCATACACACATTCCCTGGGCTTGGATGACGAACAGATGATAATTGCATTTTGAGAACAGGGTATGAGTTTTTTGTACCCATTATTGTCAAAGGTTATTCAATGAATATACAAATATATTGGGGTTCAAGAACTGTGCCCTGATAGATGAGCAAAAGAACATGTGCAATTTCACTTTGTTGTAGTTCGCAACACAAACTTAAAATAACAGGCAAAACTACGGTGTCTGATCTCCGCCAAACTCCCCCTTTTATAATTCATCTCCCCAAATTTTCAGTTTTCCCCCTTTTTGCGAAACTGCTTTCCCCTTTTTCAAATATTTCCCCCTTTTAACTTTCCCCTTTTCAAATAGTTCCCCTTTTCGACTTTCCCCTTTTCAAATAGTTCCCCTTTTCGACTTTCCCCTTTTCAAAGTTCCCCTTTTCGAATTTCCCCTTTTCATATAGTTTCCCATTTTCGAATTTCCCCTTTTCATATAGTTTCCCCCTTTTCGAATTTCCCCTTTTCATATAGTTCCCCTTTTCGAATTTCCCCCTTTTCATATAGTTTCCCCCTTTCGAATTTCCCCTTTTCATATAGTTTCCCCCTTTTCGAATTTCCCCCTTTTCATATAGTTTCCCCCTTTTCACATTTCCCCCTTTTCATATAGTTTCCCCTTTTCGAATTTCCCCTTTTCATATAGTTCCCCCTTTTCGAATTTCCCCCTTTTCATATAGTATCCCCCTTTTCGAATTTCCCCCTTTTCATATAGTTTCCCCCTTTTCATATAGTTTCCCCCTTTTCATATAGTTTCCCCCTTTTCGAATTTTCTTTTCACCTTTTACATAATACCATTTTACAAATTTTTCCCCCATTAAAATAGTTTCTCCCTTATTTTTTATTCCCTTTTTTTTACTCCTTTTTTTTATTCCCTTTTCACGATGCGTAGGCACGGACCATCTATAGTACCGTGCATTCACGTCCCATGTACTTCGATATTGAAATAGCTAGGTCCGGCCTACACGTTGAAAGCACGTGATTGTCTGATACAAATTCTTGAGCTAAATAAAATGAATAAAATGATACTTATTATGTAATTTATGAATTCTATAGGATATAGATCTACATTTAAGAAAAATCATAATCTGAATTATATCATGCAACTAAATAAAGACCCAGGAAAAGGCCAGGAGATTGGAATTCGAATCAATTAGATTGGCTTATTAATCGTTATTATTTTGGACTTGTCTCGACTTTTAAAAAAGACGAGGTTTAAGGGGGTACTACACCCTGTCCAATTTTGCGCCTATTTTTGCAATTTTCACAAAAATTATAGCACATTGGTGACAAGTAAGATATGTATATTATAGGGGCAAGGACTACAACTACTGTACTGAAAATACAGCAACACAAAGCAAGTAGTTATTGATTTATTGATCAAATATTGGTTTTCCCTCATTTTTGACTGTAACTCCACAACTGTTGGCTGTGCTGAAATAAAATTTCCAGTGCAGTAGTTGTAGTCCTTGCCCCTATAATATACATATCTTAATTGTCCCCAATGCGCCATAATTTTTAAAAAAAAAAAAAAAATAGGCACAAAATTGGGCAGGGGTGTAGTACCGTAAAATGGGGTAACTTTGGGCACTTTTCAGAGTTTTTAAACCACTGCTTCCAAACAAAACCAATTAAAAAGGGGTTAAAAATGACCTGACCAAAGTTACCCCGCCTTTGGGGCAACTTTGGTCACAGTATTACATTCCATGAAGGAAAAAAAATCAAAAAAATTGATCTTCGCTGAATATGGGCAAGTTGTTGTTTTTTTTGACATTTGACACCTTGCAAAATTAATCAAACACACATCCTTGCTCACAAATATCGATTTTTATTTTTTCTGAAAAAAATGTAAAAAAATGCAGATTTTTGGTCAAAAATCCCGCTTTTTTCGTAAATTTCAAGGAAATTACACATGAGCGACTATTATTTCTTCCAAACATATTTCTTAACAAATTGACACCAAATATGACTAAAAACAATATTGCTGTACGAAAATATGACCATTTAAAAAATATATTTGACCGACCAAAGTTACCCTGCTGACCGAAGTTACCCCATTTTACGGTACCCCTTAATTGCTACTTAATTCTTCATCTAACATATAGGGCCTACTAATTCTTTATGGATTTTTGAGGCGTGCACCACTGACTGAAGTCCCTGGTTCATTTGTCTGGTCAATTGAATATACGCCATAGAGCCTTTGATTAGAAAGCACATTTTATTGTTAACGGGATTGTTGACAAACAAAGAATAGAGAAAATTACTCGGAACTGGCTTAAAAATAAAGTTGCATAAAATCACACAGCCACACTTGTCATAAATATGCAATGCCCATTTTGTCCAGGCCCGTTTTATAAATGTATGCTTTTATTGTCATTTCACTGTTAAGACCGCTTGTTTTAAACTTTGGTGCTAACTTTAGAAAAAACTTTTGAATAATTATATAGCACAAACAATTCTTATTATCTAGGCTTCTGTAACAATGGCAGCCAGTTGTTTGTTGTCTCTGACATATCCCTGTTTATAGACAAGTTCTTCACAGACTTTCAAACATCATTACTAGGAATTTGACCAGCATAAATATTTATGCATGCCATTTCACCCGATTAACATTCTGAACATCATTTGGTTTATCAATCATATCGGATTTGCTCTTTGTACAGCCCCTCTATAAACGTGCATAAAAGTTGACGGATCCCTAACCCATTGAATTTAGCGGCGCTTGCACAACAGGCTATAAATCTACCTACGGTGGTATCCAAATTCATGTAGAACGCCTTTCCAATAATGGATGTAGCGAAATGAGCTCTAGTGAGTGCACGGTACTCTCCAGGGTCCAGGCTTACTGGTAAAGCCTACGCACGGAAAACGGGGAGTACCCAAGCAAAAAGGGAGTATTAAAAACAAAAAGGGAGTATTATTTAAAAAGGGAGAAACTATTTAAAATGGGAACCTATTTGTGAAAAGCGGGAGGAAAGTTAAAAGGGGATTATTTGTAAAAAGGGGGAACTATTAATTTTACAAAATGGGTGAAAATAAAAAGGGGGATTATTTGGTAATTCGAAAACGGGGAAACTATTTGAAAAGGGGGAAATAAAAAAAGGGGGAAACTATTTGAAAAGGGGGCAAGTCGAAAAGGGGAAACTATTTGAAAAGTCGAAAAGGGGGAAACTATTTGAAAAGGGGGTAAGTCGAAAAGGGGGAAAGTCGAAAAGGGGGAAACTATTTGAAAACGGGGAAAGTTAAAAGGGGGAAATATTTGAAAAAGGGGGAAAGCATTTCGCAAAAAGGGGGAAAACTAAAGATTTGGGGATATGAATTATAAAAGGGGGAGTTTGACGGAGATCAGACACCGTACAAAACAGACACATCATTTATCGGTATGACATTTTCGTATTGGTGCTGCCCTATCTATCTACCTATTGTGCAGAGCTACTACGGTATGGGTTCCTCGTACTAACTTTGTTGCCAGCGGAAGAAAACGGGAAGAGTACAGTGGTTTGTTGTCAGCGGAAGAACCCGACCGATTACAATACCTAGCTGGGGGGTGTAAACCCCCCAGCTAGGTAATCATACCATACATAATTGTCTAACTTGACTTATTCGCACAAAATTGTTCCCATTTTGCACCATATGTCACCATTTTAGCTTCAATTGGGCCAAAAAAATGTGCGCTTCGCGCGCATTTGTATAAACATAGTCAACGGCCAAAATGTGCTGGATTCACTATACCAAGTTCAAGAAATATTTTCTTTTCCCTACCCCATCCCCCCAATGTCAAAAAAGAAATCTACGCCACTGCCACATGCTACACACACCTCTCACTCCTCACCACATGACCACCCCACCTCCACTGAAGCACACACCTATAAATTTTCTCATCAAAAGTAGGCTATAATGGGCATAGGGGTAGATCCTGCGGATGGGTGGGGTTAAATTCCCCTATTTTGCCAGGGGTGGTCCATACAATCACATGTAGGCCTATGTGGGTTTCTGACCAAATAAACCTTATATTTGGCAATTTTAGTCACAAAATTGCAAATGTTTGTGCGCTTCGTGCGAATTTATTCCACTTTTGCATCATATTTCATCAATTCAGCTTCAAAATGGCAAAAATTTCCTCGCGCTGCACGCACATTTGTACAAAACCTACACTCATTTTGTTGCCAAAAAGAGCTGGATTCCCTATGACTTCAAGAAATTGTTTCCCACCCCATCACCCCCAATGTCAAAATCCCAATCTCTGTGACTGAATTAATTCATGTTTAAGTTTGCTTGAAGGGGGGGGGGGGGGGTATGTAATTTTGTTTGATTCAATAGGGGGGTTACGTGAAATTGATTCATCGCAATAGGGGGGTAGGTATTTTTCACCCATAAAGCTCAACATTCCTCCGGCCCCCCCTCCCGCATTAATAATGAGCGGTCCCTAAGCGATAGACATTTGAGAAATAATGTAGGCAGTTAGAAATCAAAATTAACGTTCCACAATCCAGATATCGATAATGTTACATAACAGTGTTTTGTGGTACAAGATTCTCGAAAATTGTTCCCAAAAACGGGCTAATAAAATTTAATCGGTACTGTAATTGGTTCTTCCCCATGGCAACATTATTTCTTTGGTCGATTTGTAGTACAATACAAAAAAGGAGAAAACAATCACTCGGCGTGGTTTTATACGGAGCGAAAATTTGAAAAAAACTGCATGGAACGCGTTTTTGATCTTGTGAACATGGTGCGTAAAAATGATTTAAACGAAGGATTTTCAAACGGATTCTAAAATTTTTTATAAACACACAAAAATAATGTAAAGATACATACATGCACCAACATTTGACTCACTGCGATATTTGATTGCTGAGAAAACGCGGTTTTAGAGAACAACTTTATACGTCTTTTATACGTTTTTTATACGTTTCTTCGTGTAACCTTAACCTCATATTTCGTCATTTTAACCTAAAAACCCCAATTTTTGTGCGCTTCGCACGCATTTATTCCACTTTTGTACCATATGTTACCAGTTTAGCTTCAATATGCCAACATTTTTTGCGCGCTTCGCTCGCAATGATACCATAAACTTCTTTCGTCGCCAAAAGGTGCTGGATCAATCCAATCCAATCCCCATCCCTCCATGTCAAAGAGAAATCTACGCCACTGTTCCGGGGACACATTCCAAGCAGAGCGCACGAACCCCCCTCCCCCCGTGTCGCCCAGTGCGCGAGGGTGTTGACGTTGACGCGCTTACAAACCCAAACAGCATGAACGATGCCTGCCCCTCATTTATTATGTTTTCCCCACTTCCCCCAAATGAAAATGTCTAGTTACGCCATGCATGCATTTTCATATGCGAAATAGGGGGATCGAGGGGGGGTATGGTAATTATCAACTTCAGGTACGATGGGTTACAAAAAACTGGCCCCACCCATCCATAAAGAAAAAATGACCCCCCAAGTTATTTGGGTCTGGGCAGAGAAACGGTAGACCTATTTATAAATATTATTCAGTGGCGGCGCCACAGCGGGAATATCAAAGGTGCTGCCATCCAGTGGCGTAACTAGGGGGAAGAGGGGGGCAACATGCCCCAGGCGCCACCCTTAGGGGGCGCCAGATTGACCAATTTTGCATCGATTCTGCACCCCTCCAAGCAATGAAAGTCACGCTTCGCGCGCATTTCAGCGCAAAATCAATTGAAAGAACATTTTAAGACAGTATTCAACTTCTAGTAAACAAAATTAATTAGTGGTAGGCCTTATTTGTCCAAAATTTCCCGCGCTCAATTGATTCAACAATGGGTGGGGGGGGGGGTGTCTAAGATATTATCGGGTGCGGGGTAGGGGCACCAATTTTGTTTCTTGCCCCGGGCGCTACCAACCCTGTAATATTTGCAATTTTATTGGGTTTTGTGGGTGGGGGGAGGGTGTTTACCCATGATATAATGGTGTCTTTTTGGGTGAGACAACAACAGAAAGTGGATTTGTTTATATTCTAAGTGCCCTTCTAAAGAGCCATCAATTGAAGCCCTACATCTACGGGACCTCTGTGGTCATCTAGTGACTCCTATGACCCCCCCTCCCATTTTTCTTTCCGAAAATGTATGACCACCCCATATATTTGCCCCCCCTCATTCCGAGAAAATGCCCGAAGCTGACGGTAAAATTATTCCATGATTCCGTGCTGGGATGGGGAGTTTCTTTTTCTTGTTCTTTGCAACATGCTTTAGGCTTTTGAGCATTTTGTTTGAGCCTGGTCCATCAGGACCCAAGTGTGCCTCCGCACGGAACGACCGTTCAAACAAACAATAAAACGCTAAACAATATGCATAAATGGCTTGTGCAAACGAGGCAAAGATTTGTTGTCATAATAAGATGTGCATAACGGTATGTGCAGTCCCAAAGACCCTCCCTTTGATTTCCCCGTTTGCACCCCAAGACCCCAATATTGTTCCCTCTCCAAAGATCTCACCCCAAGACCCCATATGTTCATGTTTTCCCCACAGATCCCATTCCCCCAAGCCAATTTTTGCTCCGGCCCTGTTTTGTGGAAAAATCCTAATCAGGTACCTCATTTGCCCCAACCCAGAATCTGTACCCGAAAATCTTTCGTCGAAATGCCCTTGTGTTTTAGCATCTGCCCCCGAAAGACCATTATTAAGCATGTTAAGATCACCTTGAAGGACCCACATTTTTGTCAACTGCCCGCGAAAGACCCCCCCCCATTTTTTTTTAGCATTTGCACCAAAAAACCAAAAGACCACTTTTTTCAACACACTTTTTTGCCCCCAAAAGAAGTTGCGGCCGCACAGTGCATGTCACCGTGGAGAAACAAATTTTAGCTCACCGTTTGAAAATTTTACCCTTAACCTGCTTGAACCCCCCCCATGAAAAAGGTAAAGTATGCCAACTTCTGAGAGTTATTAATTAACCTCATATTTCGTCATTTTAACCTAAAAACCCCAATTTTTGTGCGCTTCGCACGCATTTATTCCACTTTTGTACCATATGTTACCAGTTTAGCTTCAATATGCCAACATTTTTTGCGCGCTTCGCTCGCAATGATACCATAAACTTCTTTCGTCGCCAAAAGGTGCTGGATCAATCCAATCCCCATCCCCATCCCTCCATGTCAAAGAGAAATCTACGCCACTGTTCCGGGGACACATTCCAAGCAGATCCCACGAACCCCCCTCCCCCCGTGTCGCCCAGTGCGCGAGGGTGTTGACGTTGACGCGCTTACAAACCCAAACAGCATGAACGATGCCTGCCCCCTCATTTATTATGTTTTCCCCCACTTCCCCCCCAAATGAAAATGTCTAGTTACGCCATGCATTTTCATATGCGAAATAGGGGGATCGAGGGGGTATGGTAATTATCAACTTCAGGTACGATGGGTTACAAAAACTGGCCCCACCCATCCATAAAAAGAAAATGACCCCCCCAAGTTATTTGGGTCTGGGCAGAGAAACGGTAGACCTATTTATAAATATTATTCAGTGGCGGCGCCACAGCGGGAATATCAAAGGTGCTGCCATCCAGTGGCGTAACTAGGGGGAAGAGGTGGGCAACATGCCCCGGGCGCCACCCTTAGGGGGCTCAGATTGACCAATTTTGCATCGATTCTGCACCCCTCCAAGCAATGAAAGTCACGCTTCGCACGCATTTCAGCGCAAAATCAATTGAAAGAACATTTTAAGATTCAACTTCTAGTAAACAAAATTAATTAGTGGTAGGCCTTATTTGTCCAAAATTTCCCGCGCTCAATTGATTCAACAATGGGGTGTCTAAGATATTATCGGGTGCAGGGTAGGGGCACCAATTTTGTTTCTTGCCCCGGGCGCTACCAACCCTAGTTTCGCGTATACGCCACTGCTGCCATCCCACTGTTAGTGTAATATTTGCAATTTTATTGGGTTTTGTGGGTGGGGGGAGGGTGTTTACCCATGAAATAATGGTGTCTTTTTGGGTGAGACAACAACAGGAAGTGGATTTGTTTATATTCTAAGTGCCCTTCTAAAGAGCCATCAATTGAAGCCGTACATCTACGGGACCTCGCTTCATCAATTTTCACAGGCCAGAATTCAAGAAGTTGAAAATGTTGATGTTACACTGGTCCACATTTTGTGACACTTTGCATAATCAACAATATATGGCCAAGTAACAACTAGAATTTCGCGGTTCTCGACTTACGCAGTTCCCGACGCAAGCGTTGGCCGCGATGCCTCCACCTTGACGCGTATCATTTGAACCGGTGCCCATACAACAGTTTAGTAACTTGACCTTAGATGACCCCTGGGTGACCTTGGATGACCTTCCAAAAATTTGACTGTACCCACCAAGTTTCATGCCCATACGACAGTTTTTAGTAACTTGACCTCAGATGACCCCAAAATGATCTTTCAAAAGTTTGGCTCTAAATGTTGACTGTACCCACCAAGTTTCATGCCCATACGACAATTTTTAGTAATTTGACCTCAGATGACCCTGGGTGACCTTGGCTGACCCTGAAATGACCTTCAAAAAATTGGCTCTAAATATTGACTGTACTCACCCTATATGTATTTCAGAATAGGAACCAAGATTGCTTTAACCAGTCATGCATATACCATAATTTATTTGGCATAAACTTGGCTGAATCAAATAATTATGGTATTACATAATTTATATGCCTGACAGAGGCTACAATAGCTTTATTCTCTAAAACAAGTTGCGACACAAACACTAAGAAAACAAGGACACCAATTTATTTCATATGCGTTTTAATAACATATCACATTATTATACCACAGGCTACTAGGTAGGGAAGTTACAATTATAGCATAACATAAGTCAACTTCTGAGTTACCGTACCCTTCAATGACAGTACCGCCACAAAAATGTGAATTTTGATTCTTTTAGGAAACCTAATGGTATCTCCAATGGACGAGGTACACACCAAGGATCAAAAGATGAATGAAACAAGAGGATACCTAGAAAGTTGCTTCAAACATTTTAATTTTATTTTTATTTTATGATTCTTTCGGAGTTACACCATGACTAACCATGCGTATCTCAAGTGAATTATCTTTATGTTGATGATGAAAAATATGTTTTTCAAGCATTTCTCTCTTTGTTTCTCCCAGTTTGGTACCATCACGTAAAGTCATCAATTTATGACCAATATGTGGATATTTCCTGGAATTTACACGGATAATGCACTCTTGAAGTTTGACCATTTTGTGGCAGCACTGTTGAGGGTGTGAAATAAAGGATAATAATGTCTACGCAACTTATTTTGTTACGCATGATTAAGTTGTATTTCAAAAATGAAATTAGAAAAAATGTGTTATGATACAACCAATGTTACCATAGTAATATGGTTACCATGGCAACCTTATGATAGTCTCATCCCCATAGCACTATTTAGTAAGGAACATGCATTCATCAGTGGCGGCAAACAAACAAAACATTGTAGGTTACGGGGTATCATGGTACCAAGAGCACACATGTCAGTTCCTATCTAGTTCACATGCATACACAGACTGCTGGATAATGCCATGGGTATGAGACTAAAATAGGATCTTGTTTATATAAGTGGTGTATCATTTGAGCTCCAAATGAGCTGTATCACTATGCAAACAGCAGTGTGTGCTGCAATGCAATTGTCAAAGTGTGATACCAACTTGGTGTAAGATATAGAGGTTATCCGTGATCTATAAGTTGCATATCCTATCAGCGACTGCTATACCTTGTTTAGGATTTTCAAAACAAGTACCTGCATTTGCAACCATGACTGTTTCAAAATAGCCCGCCAAAGTCATGCAGGTAACTCCGGGGTCGTGCATTGATTTGGTTTGAATGAGGAATACTACGGGAACCAGCGCCTTTTGTTAGAAGTCACACATGAGTAACGTGGATAACCTCTATTCATGAGTTAGACTAGTGTATAGACTCCATTGAGAAATTAAGCAACTTACAGAATAAAACTGTATCATCCTTCAATAGAAGTATGCTAGGCTAATTCCATGAAGGATAACCCCAAATGGTGATTCATTGCTACAATTACATTTAACATTGAGGATACAGAATACCTCTATCAGGTTTACAGTCTAACTTAATTCTATTGAACAAGTATCATCACTGTTAACTCTGGATCACATGATTACATATGGGGTTGGATATTCAAATACCGATAGCCTCATCTCCAGGGTGCAGTGTTTACAGCAACCTGTGTATGCATGTGAACTTAGCCACTGACCTATTAAGTGCAATTTGGTTATCATTACTCAAATCTCAAATAAAAAGTAGGTTACGGTTCATTGTCAGTGCACTGCTGGATGCATGCTCCTGAACTGCACCCACAGGAGATGAGGCTGTGTGGGCATTAACTTACATTTGTTTACAAAATACATTGTGGCTGAATACACAGCCACATATTTAGTTATAGTAAGCACAAGGAATGTATTATGGGGAAGTCACAAGATTAATATACACATCTTGGTTTATCATAAGGTATATGCTATAATAATAGGATTGTTTTCTCATATGTGACTCCTCGCCACAACTGAGCCCGGATGTCGCCAATCATCATTTTTGAGATATTCAACCAAAATATTCTGCTTGAAATTAGCTTTAAAATGATGTATATCATGTCTATAGTACTTGACATTTAAGTAGTGAAAAATCAATAAAACAGTCAATAAATCCTTTCTTTCCTATTGTTTATTGTAAAGTTCGATGGAGCATATCTCAATAGTGGCACTGGCGACATCCGGGCTCAGTTGTGGCGAGGAGTCACATATGGGTATTTATGTATCTTAATGTTATAATACTTGTGAATCTGTAGTTTCTGTACGGCTAAACAGGATAACCTAAAGTAAACTATTCCGGCCACTCGTAGAATAACTATTACTTATTTAACAGTGTAGGTGCTAATATGATATCATATACTTTGCTCAAGTTTTAGTATGAGATACTGTTTATATAACAAGCAACTACTGAGTGAAAAGATGTGATAGAAGGCATACTTCTCTAGCTCAGAACGGCAAAGGCGCAAATAACACCAAGGTTCCACTAGGCACGAGAATTATCTCTATTCAGAAACAGAAAAGACAAAGGTTTCCTTTACCCTAAATTTGATTAGCATTACTCCTGGGTAAACACAGATCGATAGTAATATATTTCATATATAATATAATTTTTACTATTTGAAATACATGGAAATATCTTTGTAAACCTAACACAACTGTGAAAGACCGGTGTTGATTAATCAATTGATGATTGATTGGTTGATTGATTGAGCATTGTCAGATATAAGCCAACCTTTTCGAAGGCCATTTGGACCCTTTAGATCTGAAAATCTATGTGCCCTTGCTAAATTTGACAGGACCAAACTCTAATAATTTATCAAAAGGTTGTTTTGTCAACTTTGTGCTCATTTAGTGAGAGTGACTGCTCAGCACCAGAAGTAGGTAAGTGTAATAGTTGGCCTGTGAACATTTGGCAATTTGCACACAGTATACTGTACTCATCTACAGATGGCAGCTACACATGGCAGCACTTACCAGTGTTGTAGTCAAGACCTCTATGTCCGAGACCGAGACCAAGATCAAGACCTGCCCGTCCGAGATCGAGACCGAGACCGAGACCAAACCTTCCGAGATCAAGACCACCCCTTCCGAGACCGAGACCTCTAAGTTCCGAGACCAAGACCGAGACCGAGACCTTTGTTTAATCCCGGGGGATACTAAAGTTTGGTTTGGGTAGGGGTGTGCCGCTGAGAATTTGAAAGGGAACCCATCATTGTACCAACTTTTCAAGAAATTTGGACCCGCAGTTTAACACTATTTGTCTAAATTTTTATAATTTTTTCCTCCAAATTTTGGGAAAATTTCAAAAATGTTGGCTATAGTGGAGGCAAAATTAGGCTAGTGTGTGAAGGGCCAGTGCTCGAAGCGCGCACAATTGAACAATTTTACCATATTTGGGCCCAAAAGAAGATGCACACTGCACAGGGCAACTATTTGTTCATCTATTATGCTTTTGTGGAGAATGTTCCCATTGCAAAAGTTTAGTGGGATCCTCGTTTCCGCCACCTGCCCACATATGTTTAATCATGAACTGAAATTGGAAGCTCACATCCGAACATGCTCACTCATGATTCATTTATAAGCTTTTATAACTTTATAAAATGATTTCTGTATCTTTATTCAACATTCATTGAAATTTAGGGTAAGGAATAAATAATGAACAACAACAGAAAATCATATCTTTTTCTTCAGGTCTCGACAGGTCTCGAACAAAAAAACGTTCGAGACCGAGACTTTTGAGGTCCGAGACCGAGACTTTTGAGTTCCGAGACCGAGACCTTGACATCCGAGACCGAGACACTGCAAAACCAGGTCTCGAGATGGTCTCGAGACCGAGACCTGGTCTCGAGACCTACAACACTGGCACTTACCCACTTCTGGCACTGAGCAGTCACAACTGATAAGAAATTAATTTAGAGCCTCAAATGAAGAAAACCTGACACAGAAATCCATCAGCAATTCTTTACACCAAATATAAAACCTGTAACCAAAGTTATCATATAGGGTAACAAAGACATCCCCATTCCGCAAGAACAACTTCTAATTAATTACTAATAATTAGCACATTTAATTAGTTGCGACAGATGAGCTCCAAGACCCCGTAGACCTGATCAGCGACGTCCATGGCTCGAGATTTAAGCGACACCTGTAGTTGGAAATGAGACAAGAAATGCTGACAATTAAAAACAAAATCCACTCGATAGACTTTTCAATCATCGATTCAAGTTATATTTATGGGCTTTTCACACAAACAGCCCCACCTATGTGTAACCACAGACAACCGAAGATGTCACCCCCGCTGAGTTTTTACTACCCAAACATTGACACACACATTTGAGTTTCTTGTCATCATTTACCATGGACAAAATTGGGTTTTTACTATTCAAGTGCAGACTCATCTTATGTGAATGAAGTCAATGGCTATAATGCTTATGCTGTTTTAGATCTAGGAACCGTGGACATCCACTATAACACAAAGATTCTCATGTGTGTGTCCTTGTCTGCCACTGTTTAAACAACTGCCCCCACACCCACCCCTACACAAACATACACACACTTACCACTATATCCGGTGACCCAGGTGACACCTTGAATTCACATAACACCCATATACCATTGCTAAGTTTGAGTGACTGGTACAGCATTTGTTGCCCCTCCACATTCCGTTTGGCTATGTTAAACACATTGTTATTTTCCAACTTGGAGTCAATTGTCTCTGAAAAGATACAGAACAAAAGTACATTTTATTTAAATGGAAACTGAATTGTCTGATTATTGAGAATCTCTTTTATTTGTAGTTTCAACAGCTACACATTTACACTTCCATCAATGCATTTCTTCACATTTATATTTAATGTACCAATTTGCAACCTTGTGCAACATGGATTGATAGTAACAAAAAGTACCTCAATGCATAGGGCACATCCAGACCTTGCAAAATTTAAATTCTTGACCCATGTTTAGCTAGTGTATTCTCATCAGGAAATCAAAGAAAACATTTACAAAGTAATGGGAGTGTAATTTAACCCTAACTGAACACAAGGTTTTTTGGCTATCGGAAGGAAAAGAAGAAACAAAACAGGAGAGAAGATGAAGAAAGAAGTCACTTGGCACCCCTGGGATTCGAACCTGGGACCCCTCGCATGCCACGCAGAAGATCCCCAGCATGTAGCCACACAGGTGACGTTGGCCTGGCCAACGATTCCCTGGGTATATATGACTTAGGCTGATTGCGTCATCAAGTCACGTGCAATGAGTGCATGAGCAGTGGTTTTATAGTGAGATTTAGTGAGATCTGGTTCAGTAAGGGTTAATTTAATGATGTAGGTCATCATGTTGCAAAGGATTCTGGGAAGGATAAGATATCTGTTCTGATTCAAGCCTGTACATGTATGTAAAAAAAAAAAAACCTTTTTGCATGCCTTGAAAATTTGTGGTTTAATCACGGAATCAGAGGTACAACACGGAAAATGACATTTTTGTATGACGTGACAAAAATTGTTAAAAGATAAGAGAAATAAATGTTAAAAACAATCTTGAGTTGTGTATGTTAATTTTTATGATAAAGAATACTGTTTAATGACACCGAAATAAAGGCATTACCAAGGCATCGATCCAAACATCGTAACAGTCGGCCTATTATCGTGAGAATATTCCAATCAGAGCATATTAATCGTGATATTGAACATTTTATTGTGACATTAATATCATTCATAATCATTGTTTATACATTTTAAGCTTTATTCATAGAACATAGATTTACAAAGTTTACAACACCGATTACAACACAGAAAATGGATTTAGAAAATGGTTAACTTCGGACTCTAGTTTAAACCCCCAAACTGAAAATCATTGTTTCCCAGGAAAACAGCCGACAGCAGGCCAGACCTTGGCCAGATAATAACATGAGTAGGTCTATTTCACCTTGAAGGCATGGATAGTCTTGCAAATATGGGCTAACTTTCCATTAGCCCATCCAATATGCTGTGCATTTGTAGGACTACAACTGGTATCCTTGTGCAAATTATAGTAAAGCTCTTCCATGTGAAATATGAAAAGTCTTCCACACAGGGAGTATGTTTTTCAAATGGAATTGGCTTAGGTTAATTATTTTGAAACCCATACTCCCCCTGTATATGGCTTTACCCAAGGACTTATATGAAATGAGTAGTTCAAAAGTGAGTAGTTCAAAAGGAAGTTACCCAAAATGATCTATTCTGTCAGAAACCCATACTCCTTCTATGGCAAACTTAAGCTCCATCTTCCACAGAGGGAGTGTGGAATTCAAATAGAATAGCCATATTGATTGACTCACCTGCATCAAGTGGGAGGTTTGACATTGTGAATTGCTTTTCATTGGCTGCTGGGATGTCCTTCCATGTTGCCAAAAATACACGCTTATCTAATAAAACAAAACAGAGAGAGACACACAATGGCGTTATAACAGTCTAAATTTTTATATTTATTTTGATTTTACTGCTTAGAGTAGTATTTTTGCAGACACGTTATATGTGCTGAAATATTGCATTTTGCGATGTCCGTTTCATTTTGTTATTTGATGTCCATTTGACTTTTTGCCAAAAGCTGAGGTAAGATTAAAATTGGCCGATCATTTTGCGAAACACGCCTCACTTTCAGTTTACAATTCAATATTAAGAGTAAAATTGTTATTTAAGGGGGTACTACACCCCTGTGGTAAATATGTGACTATTTCTGTATTTTTCTCAAAAACTAGAAACACACTGGTAACAAAAGCTATGTATATTATTGGGGCAAGGAATCCAATCACTACACTGAAATTTCAGTAACTCAAGACAAGCGGTTCAGTATATATGATAGGAAATGAGGTACATCCTAGCGGTACATCATTTCTTATCATAAATAACGAACCGCTTGTCTTGGGGCACTGAAATTCAAGTGTAGTAATTGGATTCCTTGCCCCTATAATATGGATAACTTTTGTTACCAGTGTGTTATTAGTTTTTGAGAAAAGTGCAAAAATAGTCACAAATTTATCGAAGGGTGTAGAACCCCCTTAAAGAGTAAGTAAATTATAATTTTGGGTCTAAATCGTATATTTATGCCATTTTTGTCTCATATTTACCGATGTGATGGGTGCAGACATAAATTTCAGAATTTCAACTTGGAAATTGTACCAGAAGTCAAACTTCGTAAATTACTGGAAGTGAAGTGGATATCGCATTGTTGTTTTGCTTATTTCTCAAGATGGGTGACCTGATCAACAGCCTCATCCCTCCACTTTTTCATATCAAAATTGAGATTTTGGCATCAGAAGAATGCTCATATTTTTTTCATAATCCTGGTGAAAATTTAGGCCTAAAATATATTCTGTTTAGATGTTATGAACAAAAAAATGATAGCCTCATCAAAAATTGATAGCCTCATACCCAATTGTGGTATACCACACAAACAGTTCTATGGGCTGTTGTGAAACATGTTTTTACTTCTAATATCAAATCAGCTAATGCAATTTACTACAAAACTTGTGAATTTGATTATTACAGGCTTCAATGTGATGTTCAAAACACAATATGAAAAAAATCTGACTACAACTTTAAGCTTGTCAAAACAAACAAATAAACATGCTGTCATAAATCACAACCAAAGCCAAAAACACTAATAAAACCCAAAAAATCATTCAAAACAAGTACACACCCATTTTTCCATCTTCAACGAATAAACAATGTATGGGGACTATGCTACTGAAGTAGAACACATCGATATTGTTCTTGATAGCTACTTGGAGATTCATAAGTGGATCCATACGCTGCACTGGGCCATGTGTGGTCAACTGAAGCGAGACATCCACTGACTGATTGGGCATAAGTGGGCTTGGTACTTGAAGAGGACTTGCTGGCACCAGACCAAAACTGTAAGAACAAATTTAGGGGCAGAAATTAGGAACAAGACATTGATTCATAATAAACTGTGTGTCAGGAACTCATAAACAAAGTTCTTGGTATCTGATCCAGAAAGTTCACTTACTTGTGTCTAGAAAGTTCACTTACTTGTGTACGTTTCAACAACACCTGTTGTCTTTATCAACACTTAATGGGTAGTGACTGCTATTGGCAACCGACGCTAGAAGTAGTTCCAGCGTTGATCTTGGAGTTGGAGTTGCAAGCTGGTGTTCCTTCAAGGGATTTTTTAATCCATTTTAGAAACAAACAACTTGGCAACTCCAAGATCACCACTGGAACTACTTCTACCAGTTGAAATCTATACACCCATATCGAAGACATGACCTTGCTCTCTCCTACACATGGGGTGTAGATTTCAAATGGAATCACCCATTTAGGTAACTCCATTTGAATTCACATATCCTGTGTGGAATATTAATGCCATGTCTTCCATAGAAGGTGTATGGATTTCAACTGGAAACGTTCATCAGAAACACCAAAGCATTTGTAATCATTGGTTTTCTGTATAAAATTTATTTGGAAACATATTGTACAAAATCTGGACAGAGCCCTCACACCCCCACAAAGTTTATGTATATAGACCACTTGACATCATTGATTAACGAACCGCTACACTGATCAATGGCTTTCTTGTACTATATGAAATGTGGTGGGCGATTTAAAATGCATGTGCCTTGAGCAAACTACAATGCGGATACACATTGCAGGGCAAAGAACAATGGAAAAGGGCAATAGAAACTTTTTTAAAATTTGGCCTCGTCTGGTTTTTTTGTGGTTTTTTTGGAAACTCAAACTAGCGGTGTGCTGTAGACCAGTAGTTTTTCCTACTGATCTCAAGCACACCGCCAGTGCCAGCTTGCAAAAAAAAATTGTTTAAATGCATCTTACCTGTTTTTGTTGAGTTGCACAGCAAAGCTTCCCATCTGCTGCATGGCTTTGTTATTGAACGTCATATCCATGTAAATCTCTCGTCCACGTCTTGAGAATGTACCTGACAGCTCGAGACCCTTTCCTTTGGAAGCTGGCAGCCATTCCTGTGGAACAAAGGATAGGTGTAGAGGTAAGGTGCAAAACTGAAAATATCTATGTGCTGCCTTAAATATTTTTGATGAACATTGTTAATATTCAGTGTAACATTATATTTGAGTGTGCATGTTTCTTTTTTTCTAAAGAACATAAGGCACAGCAACCTTTTTTTGCACAAGATATTCAATAATACGAAAGAGGGTGCGCTCTTACTCTAGCAGACGACATTTCACATCAACATATATAGAATTGTGATCACAGATTACTACAGACTAACCACAAACAAACAAAAGTCTCAGCATTACCCGATGAGGGCTGATCGTTACAAGAAGTGTGACACACAAAACTGCTATGCACAGACACTCACTCAATGTTGGCATGATTGTTAGATACGCATGATCAAACGATCAGCCCTCATGATGCAAGAATTCACAGCATACAAAGCACAGGGAATGGCGATGGATAGTCTGTGCTTGTGATATTTTGTTCTGTTTTCTTAATTAGTGTAAGTTTTGAGAGTTAACATCTGAAGCTTTCCTGGATGTCATAGGGCTTTGTTTACACATTACAGTAGGTGCAATGACTAATGTGCACTTTAAAACCTTCACAAGCTCAATTTTGTGAACTAAGTAGATTGACGGCTATATATGAGATGACAGTTGATTTCAAATCGAGTCGCCCATTCAGGTAAGCCTGCAATTAGCTACAACCACTGGAGCAATTTAACTTAACAAAATAATAATAAACAAAAACCTACCGTTTTTGGCATCACATAACCAGTTGATGTCGTAACACCAAGAGATGGTCCCAGTCCAAAGATATCACCCAATGCTCCCATGTTTCCTCCACCTCCCATTGGTGCTCCAGCTCCCATCTGTGCTCCAAATGGTGCTGCTGCAGCAGGCTGTGCAGCAGGGGCACCACCACCAAGCTACACAAGGAGGTAAAAAACATCATAAGTTAATCCAGTTGCATCGGTAGTGCAATTTGGTTGAAACCCACAGTAGGAAAGGGGACGGGGCACAAAGACTTGTTTTCTATATCAAAAGGGGATGCCATCCAACATCCACGTACCAGTTCAGCATTAGATCCAGAGGCAGGTGCCGCTGCTGCAGCTACAGTGAAGGGCGATGACGAAGTTGCTGTTGTTGTTGGCGGTGGCGTCGGGGCTGACGCAACAGGACCCCCAAGCTGAGTAAATATAGAGATAGATATGCAATGATGCCATTCAGTATTTTTTGAAATACGACCTTGATGCTTGAAATAAACCACAAGGTGGTATGTGATCACAGACGAACTACAATCATCTTCAAAATGAGTGGAGCCACTTTAAATGGAAAACTAACACTATGTTATGGCTGTATTTCCGTTATTTTTAACATAATGAAATGGAGGTTTCTTCTGTGTCAAACCTGAACCATTTCCTAACACCCCAACCCTCCCTTTCCCCACTAATCAATGTTGGGTGCCACTAGGTGTGCATGACCAAAAGAGTAGAATATCAATTCAACATTGATTGGGGGAATCCACTGTAGTATGAGTTTATAAACAATCAAGGTAGATCTTAGATAGACAAGAAAGGCTTATGAATTTTACAAAATTATTGGACACACCTAAAAAGTTTTGTTTCCTGTTCCAAGTATACTAAAATGCAATCTGGCGCATTGTTTTAATAAATCAATATTTTTAATTTTTATTTTGGTGTCAGGATATGTATGTATTAAAATATTTCTATTCCACTTTTTTGTGTGTGACAACAGGTTGAAATCAGCCCTTTTTTGAAGGAAAAATTCACAAAAGGTCCACTTTTTCTTAGCTCCCAAAAAAAATACACTTGGCTACAAGCCTGAATTTCCATTTGACCATGTTCTAACAAGACATTTTTGTGTTTTGGGGTGTATATTTGTAAGAAATGAGGTAAACCATAAACATTTTTAATGATCAAATACATTTTTGTGATCAAATCCCTTCACCATCCAACGAGTCATGCAAGTTTTTCCATGCAATAAGTTATCCATGCATTTATATACGTATTTGTAGTTTATTACAGGGCTATCAAATGGAATATAGGACTCAAATTCTGTGGGTTTCGCAATTCCTTGCATGCATTTAGAGTAATCCTGCCCAGTCACCAATTCATCGTCATTGGGCAGGAAAAGCCTCCTATGTGTCATTGGCCCCTGAACATGTTTAAAGCAAAACATCTTATGTAACCTGTTGGCAGTTTTATTTTAAACATGTTCAGGGGCCACAAGCACATAGGAGGTTTTCCTGCCCAATGACGTCATGCAAATATGGTTCTCCTTTCTAGATGCTGGTTGGCACTGGTCAAAATAAGCACTTGTCCGCTTGTCCAAAAATCACGCCAGACAACCATGATGAGCCATGTACTTGTCCGACGGACAACCACTATATTTTATCTCAAAAATAATGATTTATAATAACGACTTCCGACAGTATTTTCTTTACACTTTCTCGTCACCTTATTCCGATCATCGCTAACATGCTGTGTGTCACGGTGTATAAACCAATGGTGCCAGTGATCTGCATCAGAATACGAATTTGGAATCTGGCGCAGGTTTCAAAATTCTTAGAGGTAGACGCATATTAGGACAACTTGGATATCTTAAGGGATCTTGAATGAGCGTTTTGAGCGTTTCGACAGTATTTTTGTGGGACATTGAGAGCACATCAGACATATCGAATTGCATTCTGAATACAAAGAATGTCTTTCTGATATCAAATAATTTTCATTTTTTGAAATTCACGATATAATACAAATTTTATGACAAATTGTTAAAATTTGATATTTTTCATATTTTTGATAACAGTCCTCGAAGTAAATTTTATAAATCTAATGATATATTCTTAAAGTGTATGTAGCTGGGAGGAAAAGCCGATGATCAATTGAAAATTTTGACCTTTCATATAGAAGATATGGATTTTTTTCCCAAAAAGTCCTAATTTTTTTTGGTGTTTTGGGGGAAAAAAATCCATATCTTCAATACGAAAGGTCAAAAATTTCAATTGATCGTCGGTTTTTCATCCCAACTACATACACTTTAAAGTATAAATCATCAGATTTATAAAGTTTACTTCGAGTATTGTTAAATATCAAAAATATCAATTTTAATCATTTGCCATAAAATGTATTACATTGCGAATTTCAAAAAATCAAAATTATTTGATATCAGAATGACATTCTTCGTATTCAGAATGCAATTCGATATGTCTGATGTGCTTAATTAGAGGTTAATAACTGCGCATCGGTTATTTGGAGGGCATTGTGAAAAATCTAAACATTTTGCCTTTCCGAGGTCCAAAGCAAAATGTTTAGATTTTTCACAATGCCCGTCATATTACCGATGCAAAGTTATTAACCTCATTCATAACCGTCACTTTAATCTCTTCACCTTACAAAATAACACCAAATTTTGCTCAAAAGTTTATAAAAATAGATGATTTTTACATCTTCCCTTTCCAAAAATCGACCAGGCTAAAACAGAACGACCAATAACAAAAGTGCGTATCAGAATCTGTGCAAATATGGTAGCGCGCAATCCAAATACGGCAGCCAGCGCCACAGAGTTTGTTGGACGCTTTGATAATACGGCGAACGCGAAGTCAATTGTGTGCGACATTGGAACAATTACGCATTTTGCGGTCAATTGTGAGATATTAATGACCTCGATTTATGTTCAGCGTTTTTGCAAATAATAAAATATGATTGGATCGCACGCATCGCGTTTATTAATGAGGTTATGAATGTCCCACAATAAATACTGTCCAAACGTTCATACCCCTTCCCTAAGGACAAACAGAATCAATGCTTATAGGAAACCCGTATTTTGTCCTAATTTTGGACTCTGCTACTCTGGCCTGGCTGAGAAACAGGAGGAAACAAATGGCATCCTATATTGAAATTTGTAAACATATTTAGCTGAATCCAATTTTGTCATTGTTCAGTCCAGTAGAACATAGTTTGCATATTACACGCACTGGGAGCAAAAGTAACATCAAATCATAATGTTCTTCAAGGGTGAAAATAAGAGCTTTTCTACCAGGACTAGATTTGGGGGAAAAAGTTATGGTTTACCCGAATTTAGTGGAGACCAGTCCTCATTTTAGACTAAACAGGACTCACTTTTGTTTTAGTAACAGAATTTAAATCAAAATGGTCTAACATTCAATGGTATAGTTCAATAGTCTACTTTCAACTATATAATAGCTGACAAAAAGTGTAGCCTGATGATGTAATTTTAAACCTTAATGGGGTAGTATGCAACTCATGGCTGGAAACAAGGTCCGTAGCCCATTTATTTTTACTCTTGATGTCCTTCTCTACAGAGTGTCAGTCTGAACAATAACGCATATTTTAAATTACAAGGGTCTGATAAATAAGAAAGAGTAGGCATGGAAAATGGTAAATTTATGCCCTATTCCATAGGCATAGATACAGTGCTATCCTGGATGGATGCAAAAACAACAATATTCAGTTACAACAAATTATCAAGTGGATTATTATGTAAAAGCTTCAATATGTGTGAGAACATTCCCCTCCCCCCACCCATGGCTGAAAGCGCCTCCAAACGTGGACGTACAAAGCAAACAAATACTGTACTATCCAAACGAGGACAAACATTCCTGCAGTGAATCGACATACCGTGGACATACACATTATAAGATAGTACTATCTAAGGGGTACACCCCTTTAATGCCAACAGATTTTACATCGTTAAGTCAACCTAAACCTATCAACAGACCGTGGACAGTCCATGTTTAGGTCCCCTCGTTTGGCGGCAAACACCTACTCCCCTAAAAATACCATAGGCAGCGACACACACAAAGTTGTATTGGCCTTTTTGCTGCTCTTTCAAATATGACCCGCTCCCATGAAATGAGCGTTAAGTCACAAGTTGTGACTTTCGAGACGTTCCAATGGTTGAGTTGCTGTTTTTGTTTAAAGGCACCTGTATTGGCCGTGTCCTTTGTAAATGGGGACAGAACTGAATACAAAATACACCCGGGAAAATACAGCATACTATGTCCCCATTCAAAAAGGACATACCACTGACTATACAGGTGTCTTCACTCTTCAAACAAAGAACATCAACTCAACAAATGGAAGGTCTAAAACACTGCACTTGTGACTTGACACTCATTTTGTGGGAGCAGGTCACATATATTATTTGCTTGAGATCAAATAGCAGCAGCATCTTGACTCTGCACCATGTGTACGGTGGTTGATGATCTCATCATTGGTGGGCCCCTTACCTAAAACATGTGGCAAAGAGGGCATTCAATGATGGTTATTCCAAACTCACAATTCAAAAAGTTTAAAATACCAAAATTTCTTATTCCAAAATGCAGATAAAGTTCACTAAATTTGAAAGTTCACTAAATTTGAAAGTTCACTGTGAGCTTTTGGAATTACTCTGACTTATATGAACAGCCAACCAACAGAATTATGAGACAACCTGGTAGTAACAGTAGAGGTTCAAGCCAGCTCTTGCAAAAATAAAGGAATAATATAGGAACATTTTGATTGAAAATATAGAACAAATAGCGGACAGCCAATGTCAAATACAGTGACCAATAACTATTGTTACAGTGAACAATTCCCAAAGATTCTTTAATTTTTACATGTGTGCATCATTTTGGACTGGTATGACGTCTATAAATAATATACTGGGAAAAAAGTAGAGACCAGTACAATTGACCTGCCGACCTGCTGAAAATTTAAGCATAAATTTCGCTAGTGCAAGTGAACAAAACCTTCCTAAATGTGGAAAAAATATAGGATATTTGGTGAAAAAATAGATAGAGTTCAAAAATACAGGGAAAATATGAAAACCTACCAAGCTGTCGAGACCACCTCCCAGGAGATCAATGGCAGCAGCATCCTGGGTCTGTGCCATGGGCACGGTGGTTGATGATCCCATCATCGGAGGTCCCAGGTCCATGTTAAGGAGATCACCAATGAGATCGCCTTGACTGCCTTGGGAAGGTAAGATGACGGTGGATTGCTGCACTGGGGTTGAGGTTGTCTCACTATCCGGAGATGTTGAGCCAGATCTAAGGCAGGAAAATATGTAACATATAACAATTATAAGTAACTATGACAGCAACTAATACTGGTGTTGAGGTTGTCTCTCTATCCAGGGATTCCAGAGATGTGGAACCAGATCTAAGGCAGGAAAATATGTAACATATAACAATAATAAATAACCATGACAGAAACTTTGTACTAGCACATATGATCTGAACCCAGTGAACTTAAGACGGCAGCAGGTCAGAGCCGTTAAGCCATTGGTACTTTGCTTTAAAAATACTACTATCGATCTGATAGGAAATGAGTCAAGGAAGCCACTGGTTATATTTCCATATGTATTGCAGTTATTGAATTAAATAAGGCCATCTGAATTTAATAGTATGTCTCAAAGCCTTTCCCAAGTTAAAAAGCTAATGCGGAAAGCGTTTTTTTTGATGTTTTTTATTACTTTTAATTTTTTTTATCTGTGGGACGAGCTTTTTGACAAAATAGAGGTTTCACTGTGGTTAAGATGCAGAATGTTGTTGAGATTTAGTTATGATTTAGGATATTTTGATGTCTGGCGATGTCAGATGTGAGGTTTTTGTGTGGTGGATTTTGAAAATAAATAAAACAGCCGAAAAAACTGAATAATGCATAAAAAGCGAATGATTTTACTAATGCCCGCAGGGGCTTTGAGACAAACTATTAAATTACAAAAATAAATAAGTTTTCGCTATTCCCTAGGTCAAATCTTACACTGGGGTCAAAATTTAAAGAGTGTGGCTTACCCTGGAGCCCTAGTAGGCAGCACACGTCGTGCAGCTGTCCTTCCTTCAACAAACGCACTGGGAGGCTTATGGTACACCGAGGCCAAACTGCCAATGTAGCAGATGAGTTCATCCAGGAGAGTCGGCTCGATCAGGTCCGTCTCTTCAGAGATGAGCGGCTTCTCCGCTAACACAACGTCCTTAGCGGCGGCGGGATCAGTGGAGAGCAGACGCCAGTAGATGTAGCCACGATCGCGCAGGTCAGGATTGTCGCTATCCTGTGTCACACAACAGAGTAATAGTGTTATTGGTTTCTAGAATTGTGAGAATTCTTCTGCAGGCTGTATCAAAATAATTGGTACCCCATCATCAAACAACTATTATACTACCACATCAACATGCAACACAAGTTTTACCTAATTTGTAGATTTAATGTTATAAAGATCATACACAGGCGGCAAGAGGCATGATGGGTGGAGAGAGACGGCCAAACTGCTCAGCCGTATGGCATTTCCCATATAATTGGTTAGTTTTGTGGGGTTCATTATCGAATCCCAACGGTTTTAGCTTGTATTTATATTATTTATTAACATAGGCCTACTTGTTTGTGATATTTGAAGCGTTTTAAAATTTCAAAATAATCCCATTCAATTACACGGTTGACAAAGGAAATGTACTGAATTTAGAGAATGCATTGCGCTCACCACCTAATCATACACTATATATAAAGTTCAGATGCCACTTTTCTCATTAAGAAATATGTGCTACTTTTGATCATATTTGCACAGATTTACCTTGGAATTTGTAAAATAGGGTGTCAATTTAAAGCCAGCTTTATAGGGTACATGTTAGGGCCTTATCTTAATAAGTTTGAAAATGGCATCTGGTCTCATCCAGTCATCTACAGTTGTAATTGGAAGAAGCAGACATTTTAAATAAACATTAAACTGTTGGGTACCAATAATATTCATACAACCTGTATTATATAAGCTACAGATAAAAAAAAACATGTCCAGATCAATTTTTAAATTTGAAAATAATAATTTGAACCACTGTTTGTGTTTTGTTTGTTTCTGAGATGCCACTCAGTTTCACTCAAAACATCTAAAACTGGTGAGGTAAACCTGAAAAAGCACCTGACTGCAGGCTCAAAGCCCCAAAATGAGCTGAAAATAAATAAAAACGCAGGAATTTGGACAAAAAATTTGGGCTAAAAACACAAAAAGTTGCATCTATTGTTTGTTGTTTTAATGGGGGACATTAAACATACCTGGGTTGCCAAGCTCAACACAGACTGCACCAATTCCTGCGTATCTTGAGGGCGCTTCAGGAACAACTTGACGATAGCTGTGAGCAGCTGTAGCTGCACCTGTGTGTTCTCGTCGTGGAATCCTTCCAGGAAGCTCTCCAGCAGTTCGTCGGCGTTGTCGATACGCTCGGCATATTCACCAATGATCCAGATCATGGAAGCTCTGAAAATGAGGATAAAGAAAATTAGTTACTTCTTGCAAATTGTAGTTATGAAGCACTCATACACACTTTATTCATGCTTCAAACTTGTTTAACAAAAACAAAAATTTCAGAAATCCTTACAAACAAAAAATTGTCCTAAAGTGTTGGTATCAAATTTTATTGCAAAAAATAATATTTGTAATTTCAAATTATTGGCTCTGTTTAATGTGTACACCAACATGGCCTCTTTTTTCCATCATAGCCCAAGATCTTGAATTCTGAAACCGGTAGAAATGATTTTGGAAATACTAGCACTTGCCCACATCTGAAACACAATTTTTTATCAACTTGCCCATTGGCACAACTTGGGCAAGTAACAAGTTGCTATGATTCACTACTTGCCCAACAGCATTTCAAATATCCTGGATGAATATTTGCAAAGTGCATGGAGATAGACATTCAAATTTATTTAGCCAGTGCCTTTGGGTAACATTTTACTAGGCTCAAATTTACAACTATACTATGGTTCACCTCAAGTTCTGTGGTGAAGTCAATGCTTTTGTGACATTGCGACGCAAGCATGACAATTAACGATCTGCATAATCCACTTTATATGGGTGAACTAATATTGAGACCAACGAAATACGCTTCTACGTTACCACCGAACTTGAGGCGAACCAATGTTTTTACATTTAATAAACGGGCAGGTGCCGAATTTGAACTGCTTATAATGTATTCAATTAAATGTTGGACTGCTGATCATAGGGAGATTTTGCAACATGTTAGTAATGACTGCAATGTGATATTATCTCGTAACTAAAGCATGCTTTCTTGAGCCAATTGTTTTAACTTCAATTAACATGCAGATGCCCATGTACTAATATAATACACCTGTACGTCAATAACATGTATAGCAAAATCTCCTTAATCATTCACTCACCTAGCTTCAGGCTCATCCAGGGTGTCCAGGTTCTCACACAGAGTGGCGATGATGCTCTCATACTTGTTGGGATACTTGCGGAAGATATCCTTGATGACAACGATGGCTTCTTGGACGACATAGTTGACCTTGGTCTGGATCAGGTCCAGAAGGGTGCTAACGCAACGCTCTGCAGATTGCTGAAAAAAATAAAAATAAAATAAAACAATGTTATCCATGAGGGCATTACACCTAAATTTGGATCTTAAATTAAAATGTAAATGTTCACGTGATAGTAGAGTGCTTTTTGACCGCCTTCCAATAAACTGCATATGAAAATACTATCAACCTACAATCCTTGAAATAAGTCTTGCAACGCTTGCATGTAAAGAACAGACAACTGTCACCTCCTCTCCAATGTACAATGTTGAGAAATGCCAGTGTCTTCAGCAGTTTCCCAATGTGTTCCATCATTAACTGATAGGGTGAGGAGAAGGAAAATCATTGTTGTAGCTGTTACATTTCTTCCCACACACAATATACATCATTTCCATGATTATAAGAAATGTGCCAAGTGTTCCAAGTACTTTTTTCCAATATTGTGGGTCTTCCTATCCTTCAAATTATTGATTTAGATCATGAAGACTTTGCTTAAGTTTGCTTGGGGGGGGGGGGGGGGGTAGGGGGCAGGTGCAGAAATTATTGGTTTGGAGAAACCCTGTGGACTTTGCTTCATACCAACTGCCTGTATAATCCTATCCTATATTTGCATGGTCATACCTCAACTTTGATGGCGCATCGTCCGATAGCACGCACAGATTTGCGCACAAAGTCCACATCCACCTCAGTGGCGTACTCCTTCAGTTCAGCAAGGACTTGAGCTATGTTGCCCTGGGATGCCAGACGAATCATGATGTCTAATTTCTCCAATTTGACGTAGATGGGATCGTTGTATTTGACAAAGAACACCTTCATCTCCTGCTTCAGAATGTCAGATCTGTAGAACAAAATAATAACATTTGATTTGATAAATGTGACATGATCAGACCCAATCACGTCAAAGAAAAGGCAATTTTTGTACTCGGCTCACAAAAGTAGCCACCAAATCCTTATTAGTGGTTACACGCAAGTGATTTTTCAGCTGTAGGAGGACAAGATGTTGATTAAGTTATCAACTAGAGAATTTTGACCAAAGACCTCATACTTTTTAATCTAGTGGCATTTTTCAAACTGTATACTTAATTTTGATACACCCTGTATAAGCCAACTATACTGTAGGGCCAAGGAAAATTCATGTCTTGCTTCCGCTAATTCCGCTCTTGAATTTTGCAAAATGGGAGCAGAGTACAATCTGGAGGGACCTTTTACAGGCAACTTGTCAACACGCAAAGTATAGGATGAAAAGTTAAACAGGAATCAAAGCGTAATTTTGCTCACATGATAGCTTTCGGAATGTATCACTATTCCTTGTTTACTTTGTTGGTGGAATGGTGATTGATGCTTGTTACTGGTCAGAGATCATCAGACTGTGACGGGAGTCACATGTCTGGCACTGACACCGTAAGGAGTTGTACCAAAATGTTTATGGCAGCCCATGTCCTGGTTTAAGTCACTTTTGTTAGTCCTGATATGAATGGACTCCTTTACGCTGCACAAAGCAGTTTAGTCTACACCAATGGAAAGTATGTGTTCTCCTTTCAAATTGAATGACCACATACCTTTTCTGCACAATCAGGTTGATATTTCTCAGAGCCACATACTGGACCTCTGGTTCAGCTGAGAGCAGAGTCACCAATGGGGGCGCTAGTTTCTTGGTCAAAGTCGTGATGTATTCTCCACTTGGGTTCATTACTTCCATGAACTTCATCAAGACCTGGAAACAAATATTCAGAATTCGGTAACTTCTTAGTGCTTTCATACAAATGGTGTAAAAATGAGAAAAACTTTGGAAGCAAGTCAGAGAATTTGATGCAGGTCTCGGGCTCAATTTATAGTTTCTCAAAAAAATTATCACTTGCCCTCAGCAGGGACTGTCTTTTGGAATTTGCAGGAGAGCATTATATAGCTCTTCTGGATCCTTCAAGGAAAGCTGTTATAAAAAGTATTTACAATAGAATGTAAGGAGAGAATGGTCAACTAAGGAAAGCTAAATCACTCTCCTATATTAGATTTAAGGAGAGCAGTAGAGAGCGATTGCTCTCACTCTCCTCATAAGGCAGTCCCTGCTTCTGAAAAGATTCAAGACATTTTGATGACTGTTTTCTTGCCTGTGCCAACTGAAATGTGCTGAGTAGAGAAGTTGAAATCCCACACTACCCCTGTGGAAGATTTTGGAAATATATTCCACAGAGGGAGTATCAATTTCAAATGTAATTAACTCATTAGGTAGCTCCATTTGAAAAGAGTGTACCGTTGAGAAAGATTCAACCTGTATCTTCCATAGAGGGAGGGTGAGTTTCAAACGGAGCTGCCTAATGTATTCATTCCATTTGAAGTTCATACTCTGACACAGCAGCTGAAAGGAGTATCCCATCAAGCATTGCAGTACATCTGCATGCCCCATAGCAAATGTGTACAAAATATTATAAGCAAGAGCCGCTTAGCTATTGAGAGGTATGGATAGTTTCAGAATACTTCAGGGGTCATATTTGTGCAAACAAAAGTCTAAGCACCCCTGATTTAAGCGAGTTATTGAAAGTTGAAGCGAGGGATTTTGTGCACATTTTTTATGGCACATTCAGTACTATTATGGTACCGCAAAGCATAATGGGATACTCCCTTCAGCTGCTGTGATACTCTGAAGACACCACATGTGGTACTCACCTTAACAGCTGAAAGTACAACAGCAGCGTTGGCATGGGCCAGTCTTGGGGTCACACGCTCACATACACTCTGGGCCTCACGCTCATCCTTAGGGGTGTAGTTGGCAAGAGAATCCAGGATGAAAATTTGTCCCCATCTATGCAGTAAAAAAAAATATTTTAACTTAATAATCATAGATAAATGTTTCATGAGAGTAAAAGTATAGCCAAATGTAGTTCTGGAAACAGATATAGACTCAAACACATAGGCCTATATGTTACATGATCTGCTCCATGGGGCCAAAGGAGGCATTGTTGAGAATTGACTTCTATAAGTGTAGCTAAGTATTACCTTATACAAACATTAGTCTATCATCAAAGGTCTAGCATACTTTGGTTCTGAAGTTAGAAGTTTGTGATTTACCCATGTATTTGACTGTTATTTTACTCCATACACACATACTTGTTTGGTGCACTCATTAAGAGCAGTAAGAAGCTTGTTGATGGTCTGAGAGTTTAGGTCAAACAGAGCTGCACCTAATTGAGAGGCATCATTTGATTTTGAAAGTATGCACATCCCTACACATGAAAGCATGCACACGCCAACATGTACAGACACAAATAAACTTACTCGGTACACTCATTAAGAGCAGTAAGGAGCTTGTAGATGGTCTGAGAGTTGAGATCAAACAGAGCTGCACCTAATTGAGAGGCGTCACCGATTTTGAAAGTATGCACATCCCTACACACCCCAACATGTACAGACACAAATTATATACTTACTCGGTGCACTCATTAAGAGCAGTAAGGAGCTTGTTGATGGTCTGAGAGTTGAGATCAAACAGAGCTGCACCTGATTGGGAAGCGTCATTGATTTCAGACAAAGCTGCTACAGCGTTAGCCACAACCTGTAAAAACACACAAGACAATCCATTAACTAAGTAAGCATGCCTGAAACAAGTGCCAATGTTTTCTATCAGGGGCATGTTTTCCATTCACTCAAATTATAAGTGTAACCACCTTAAAATCAATATGATACAATGACACCCGTATTATATTAAAATTGTAGTTATAGGAGATTTTGCTTTAAACATGTTCAGGTCAGGGCCCTATGACACAGATTTTTCCTGCCCAACGACCATAGCATTTTTGTGTGATGTTACTTCCCTCTTTTCTTTTCTTTTGAAGCATGTGTGAGGGTGTAGTGTGAAGTGCCCATGGCTGGGGTCCAGTGCCCACTTTAGTGCCCTTGAAAGATCTGGGGTCCTAGCATGCTCTATGGTGCAATATTTGCCACCTTAGAAACTAAGCTAATAATCAATTCTTAGTTGAACCCCCATTCTCTTTTTTACTCTCACCCATTTTATCAGTCTACTGTTTACACCATTTTAAAACCTAATATATCTCTGGTGTTAAATTTCACTTGGGTAATACCAAATCTCAGTTATGATGAAGAAAAATGGGGGATGAGGCTATCGATCGGGTCAAGGACCTGTAAAAGATACCAAGTACCTACCATGGGGTTAGAGGCAGTCAACAGATCACGCAGCTGATCTATGAATCCCTGGTCCTCCACAAGCTGGGGGTTGATGTCATACAGCTTGGCAACGCACACAGCGGCAGTCTTCTGCACGTATGGATCCTCGTCCTTCAGACACTTGCGCAGCGGTTCGCAAAGGTACTCGGTTATCTTGTCTACTCGGATGCAGCCCATGGTGCGCACGGCCAGGGCTCGGATCAGAGGATTGGGGTCTTCACAATCCTGAATGGGAAGGAAAGAAAACAAATATCTTACTTGGTCACAAATGTAAGTGGTGAGCTGAGTGGTGACCTGTTCTGAAAAGCTGCTCTTAAATCGGAATAATGAATTTTAATGACATGACACCTAATAATAATATCAGCAAGCAAATGTTACTTGGGACAAAGATGAAACAAGGTATTGGTCAAATTATGTGATAACTTGCAGGTTGCTAAAAACAATAAACTTCACTAAAATTCCATCTTGGAATGGTACATATCCAATAGATTACAATAACATGCAGGGGTGTTCATTTTAACACCATCCTCACAACCTGTAGCTGATAACTTTGCTGTCAGGCTGTTAAAATCCCACAACTGGCTGATTCAATGCGACCACATACATATCATGCAGGTGAGTATTATTTTTCAGATACTAAGGAAATTTGTCTATTTCAGTATGAACATTTTACCAGCACAATCTTTGGGATATGATCTGTTATTTTTTGTGACATGCTTTTACACAGTTTCTAGCAGAGAAGAACAGCAGTTTTTGAGAGCGTGCAGAGCATAAACACGGAAGCTGGGTTTTGACTGGCTGATTCAATCATCTGACAATCATAACAACCACCTGAGCATCACTTTTGAAAGGAGCACAAAGCTCCACATATGTCGCTCATTAACCGGGCACTTGCGTCAATCAGATCAAGGGAGTGCCGTTCTTCTCTGAAACCTAGTGTAGTTTAACCAAATACGAGATTCTTACCTTGACGAATGTGTTGACAGCCATGATAGCCATATCAGGCTGACTTTTAGCATAGTTCATCAAGTACAAATACACAAGTTTCTTCAATTCCAAATTATCAGTCTGCATACAGTTGACTACATCAGGAAACAAAGCACTGAGAAAATAATAAACGGGAGTCATTGTTAAGAATGCACTTGAATCACCTTATTTGACATGATATGACGGAAGCCTACACAACACGGCACATATTTCGCAACTTGCCTCAGTGTGGGACTACAGCACACTGCTACCACCTCAAGTTGACAGTAACGCATGTTGGATTTCACAGCACTTGCAGATTTGAATCATGTGCACTAACCTAATCCTGCAAGGTTATGAACGGCTACGGTGTCATGCTCAGATTTGCTTGAAAATGATACAGAATGTGGAGATGGGTGAGAAAAACTCACCTGCCATAGACTTTACACAGGGCATGTTTTTGGCATGTTGCCAAGTTCTTCAAATCAGCTTAATTTTTGAAAACAAATAATTTGTTTAAATGTGATTTTCTCTCCTTTATACCCACTGCATAAATCTGGTTTTTAATTTATTTTATTGCAAAATGCTACTTAATAAAGGACAGCAATTTTTTCCAAGATATTGGCTTTAACAAAGGAGATATAAAATGGTAATGTTAGTACTTTTTTCAATTTTCTTGACTTTTTCTAGAAACACTAAATTACCTAAATTCTAGAATCTTTTTTGAGCTAACTATAGGTCCAATTTCAACAAACAAGGTGTCATATGAAAGGTAATCAAATTTAGAAAATTCTCTCGCCAGCTTTTTTTAATTAAGTGTTTCTATTTTAAGTTATAGGTGTTTCTAAATATCCCTAAAATCAAAAATTTAAAAATTAATTTTCTAAAAAATTAAACACTTTATCCAAAAAAGCTGGCGAGAGAATTTAGATATTAAGCTTATACACCATCCCTGAAAATTTGGAAACCATAGCAAACTCCATGTTGGCAAAAAAAATTATAATGTGGAAAAATTTAGGTAATTTTCAAAAAATAAAGAAATACATAAGAAATGGTAAAATTGTTAAGAAACTCTAAAAATAGGTGGTGTGAAGACTTACCTTTAGTTTGTTCCAAGTTTTAAATTAATACACAATTCCAATTTGCTGTTGTGGCTATTTTGCTGCAAGCTTGATTAGCCGTTCATACTACCTTAATATACACAGTTTTACAAACACACACAAGCAATTTGTCCGTACCCTGGCGACGCAACCGCGTAAACGAACTGGTTAGAATCTGCCACTGCAAAATCCGACATGGTGTTACTCTCAACTTGAGACGACACACTATATTAAGGTTTTGTAATTGTTGAGTGATTCTATGTTTTTACCTCAGCAGTATGAAATGTTTCTACAAGAGAAGCCCAAATTGATTCACATCTCAGAATGGACAATCCATGGATTCTTGCCATATAACTTTGTATGATAAACTGAAATATTTACGAGAATCCATTCTTGCAATTTTGTTGACAAGAATCTTTGCGAGAATGGATTCTCGCCGAATTTCTGTCCCCGACTCACCTGACATCTTTGCCTACAGTCATACTAGCAATAACTTTCTTCACAGCCTCCTTCTTCTTTTCCTTCTTGTCGCTATTCAAGTCTGCCTTCAGCTCAAAGATCTCCCCCTTCTTGGTGGTCGTGAAATACTTGGAGTCAGTCATGGTGGTGCTGATGCGAGGCTCTTTCTATGACTGTCAAAACAAACAAAAAATAAATTGAAGATTAATTAAAAGGGTTAGTGTGAGATATGAATATCAGATGGGAAAGCATCGCCTTATTTTGATACACTATGGACCACAATCGCCTCATCCTAATGGCATAGTTCAATAACCTCAATAAACAATCATAGTGCAAAATTTGACCTCAAGTTGCCGAGTATAAGTTTTTGTACCCAAATTGTCAAAGTTCATTCAATGAATGTGCAAATGTATTGGGGTTAAAGAACTGTGCCCGATAGATGAGCATGTTGTGGATCCTAGTGATAGATTGACTACTCAGAGACAGGGTTAACAACTTAACATTGTAGCTAGCCCAAGTTGTGTCCAGGCTAATTTTACTATCCAATTCAAGCGCTGGCTCGGGCACAATCTTTTTAGGTTGTGAACAAGAGGGATTGGGGTAAAGGCTACAGGGAAATCACCCCTTAAAAAATATTTTCTTTGGTCAGCATAAATTACACCCAGCCAGTACTGACCGGCATAGTTACAACCCTGCTCAGAAAGCCTAATTTAAAGCAGTTTTTAGTTTATCTATAGCGAGCAGTACACAGGTTTCAAGCATTACACACATACTTGCATAGTTGGTGACATCAAAGATTCAGTCTAGCATGAAGTTTCACACAATGACTAACTTATATGGGCTTAAAAGAATGTGTTCATGTACCGTTACTCCGCCAAACATTTACTTGAAAAGTGTTCTTCAAATTTGATCACCAATAATCATCACATTCGAGGCAAGAGTCCTTTGCTATTGAAATCTAGTACATGTTCATATCAATGAAGCGTGACACTGTGTATTTAAAGCAAGGGCGTTTGCAGGTAAACACAGTCGATCACAACTACTCCATCAAAAATGTTTAAAAAAATTGAAATTTTGACTAGGATCAAAATAAGCAACCTTTGCAACTGACTCATCATTCTGTCTGTTGGCATGACATCACTTGCGATAGATCGCTTCTTCCCATTGGTTGCTTTTGCTGATATTTGGCTGTTCCTTCTCACCCCCTGGATGCAAAGGGGACACACATGCCATTGGTTTTTGTGTAGGACATGAAGGAAAAAAGTTTTGATTGATAATGTCAAAAAAATCATAAAAATTTATGTACGACTTTTGAACACCCTGTATCTCAGTTGGGCTACATAACTCATCATTACAAGTTTGCTTTTTTTGAGAGCCTACAATGTTATTAGCACATCTTAAAAGGTTTTAGCAGAACAGGTGTTTATGTTACTGAGAAAGAGAGGAACCAATTTTTTTACTTTTTGAACGAAAATGTAACTTTTCCACCCTATATAATATTTGTGGCACCCTGTATATCAACTTAAAAGTTGAACAATTGTCTTCCTTACACTTTCAGCTTTATGATGATATAAAAATTGTAGGTTTCTGACAAACATGAGATGAATTACAATCATTTTTGTGTGAAAGCGTGATTATTTTTCCAATTTTGAGCATGTAACACATTTGGCCCCCAATTCATAACAAACGACCACTTACTGTTTCACTAAATGGGGGAAATCACAAAACATGCCATAAAATAAATACCTCTTGATGAAACCATTCCAAAAGTTTGATTTCTTATTAGGGAAATCAATTTTAAATAATTACCAAAGACAAGACAAATTGGTATTTTCTATGTTGAGAAAATCAACTTGAACTGAGGGACCGAGGGTGTCGCCTTTGACAGAAGTGAGAAGTGGGTAAGTGCAGTAGATGGAACAGCCCGACCGAGAGAATCAAACTTACTCAGTATCATCCCAATTTAAACATCAACAGAAATTTGCTTCGAAAAAAATGACAACACTGATCTACCGAAAAATAATAACGGACTAAAAACGACAATTATGGCACCGGAACAACCTTGATGTCAGGCACATTATGCATTTCGCTGCGCTGGTTTAGGTATGGTATACATTTGTACAATAAATGAATTTATTCTGTTTCAAGAGACGATGTGATAAGATTGTTTTTTCCCCGGGCGTATGAAATTTCAGGAAAAATTTGGTAACCACAAATTGACTGTTTTTTTCACTTCTTCGGAAATACATTGATTTGGAGCACCAAATTTCAGGAGGTCATAACTTGCAGTGTTCGATTTACCAGAAAAAAGTTACTTGCATCTGTGCAGGTAACATAGAAAATCTACCTGCACAAAGTGAAAGTAACTTGCACACAATTTAACCATGTAAAATATGAAGTTTGTGCTGTGAAACTAGTCATCTTTTTAGATAAAAAGTAAAAGGTCATGTTTTTTATACTGGGACCCTAAAAAAGGTGGTGCTGTCACATTTTGCTAAATCATTTTGTCTACTTATTCCTATATTTTTGCTAAAATTCATCATGAACAAATGGTTTTGGTCTTATTTTGAAGATAAATTATTAATCTAATGAATTAATAACAAATACAATTAAACAAATGTATTAATTAATTACAACAGCTTAATTAAGTTAATTAGTCAGGGGTGGTGCGGAAGTGGAGGAGCCGGAAGCGGAGGAGCTCTGTGTAATTCCAATGGGAAGTTGATGTTCATTAATAAAATTTATGCACTTTGTTGCCTAGTAGAAGTAAAAATGCATTTTGCATAATGTTAATCTTATTTTTTAACTTTCTATAACTATAATTGCCTAGTTAATCTTAATGAACTTAGTAATTAAGGATTTAACAAGCTTTTAATTAATGCAGTGGAATGTGGGTCATACAATACAATGGGCTGTAATTTTGCATGCATGCATATGAAATAAATTTCAATATTGTTTTATCTTTGAAATATGAAATAAATCTTCTAAAAGGAGATTATTACAGTCAAAGGATTTAATCTGATGACATATTGATCTCTGGTTATTGTTAAATAGTTTATTGATGTAGGCTAATTGTACATGTATTGTACATGTACCTTTGTTACTAATTATTCACTGAATATTGATTTTTGGAACACCCTATATAGGAATTGGATATTTAAATTTGATATTATAGCAATTCTGTAAACTATTTTGAATATATCTTCCAAATTTAATGGCACTTCGGAAATTTTACATAAATTAAAAAAATTAATTTACAACTTTTTTTCACACCCTGTATAACACAATGGGCTTAACAAATATAGTGCAAACTATACATTTAATGAAAGGACTAACTGTGTACATTCCAAATATCAAGTTCATTGTCCAATTTAATATACTATGTAGAAATATTGGGGCGGTAAAGAAATTTAATTTTTTCGGTATTTTTCAATGGAATCACCCTGTATATTTTTTGGTACACCCTGTATATCCATTCAAACTTTACAGATTTGCAATCATGACAATATATGCTTTTTAAAAATGTATACTTTTACTAGTTTGGGTGAAAACTTTTTGAAATATAATCAGAAATACAAAAAAGGAGTTGATTTTTGACAAATTGCAAGATGTGACACAATTGGGTCCCACCTCAAAAAACATGACCAAAAATAAGTGTAATTTCGTAAGGGATATTTATATTACTTCTTTGATTTAGAGGCACATTGTACGTTTCTGATTCCAACTGTGTAATTTACGACTACAATTCTATATGCACTTGTGCAGGTACATTTAAAAAGTTTACCTGCACAGAATCACAGTCACCTGCATATGTGCAGGCATGCAGGTGGTAAATCGAACAAGTGATGATCATGAGAAAAAAAAAATTATCTATTATTATACCGTACTGACGTGAGTATAGTCCCACCTTCGAGTTAAGTCCGACCCCAAAATTTTCGGCTTTGGAGTGTCCCTGAATCTAGACCTAAATGCTAGGATCATTCATGGTTGATTAAAAAAAACACTCCAAAGCCGAAAAAAATAAATTAAAAAAAAAAAAAATTTGGTGGGACTATACTCGCGTCAGTACGGTAATAGAAAAATTATGCGACTAATCATGCTAATGTACATGTATACACAGGCGCAGTTGTAGTAACTACAAATTTCGTAGCAGGTTCCAATATGGTGCCCAGTACGTAAAATATTTTGCAAGTTTGCATTAATATATGTAGTAAAATACTCACTTTAGAAACCCGTGTCACTGCTGTATGTCACCTGTGATTGCTAAACTTATTCTTCACATCAGCTTTTGTCCAAAGAAATATTTAAAAACATGATTTTTTGAGTGATTTTTGAGAGCAGCGAGAAGTCCGTTCGATGACTATCTTGTTGTCGACAACATAAATAGAAATAAAAGTTTTAATGCATCAAGTCATTCGATGTCGGTGGATGGATTTTTTGTATTTTGTTTCAAAGCAGAATGACAGAAATGTCCATTGATGACCTCACTACTTGCCGATCTAACATTGCCTCTGATTGGTCAGTTACAAATGAAGGTCATGATATCTTCATTTTAATCACCAATCGGAATGGAGCTTTGCATTTTTTTTTTGGCGTGGTGAAACAATTTTGCTGATTGGTTCAATCGATAATAAAAACCTCTTTTTGACCAATCGGCAGGTAGTTCTCATGGGGATTTGCATGACAGTAAATACATGCAACATTAAAATGGTGGAATCTTTGAAGACACGCTGCAGGTTTTGAAATGTGTGGACATTTTTTACATTCTATTACCATTTTACTGGAAATCACAAGGAATCAGTGGGTGCATATGAATCTTATGATACTTAGGTATCGTTCCATGCCAGTGTTGGTGAGTACTGACTGTTTGGGAAGTCACAGGTACTGTTGGCAAAATTTGTAATTTGCAAAAATCAGTGAATATGGCGAAATAAACGAATACAAGCATATTCATAATACCTGTTGGAACTAACACGCGGGAGTGTGAGTTCCAATTATTGGAACTGACACAGGCGTGCAAGTCCAGGGGTAGCGTTCACCCCCGATCGGGGGTGAATGACCCCCTAAATTTAAAAAATATTAATTTTTCACCCTCCATATATTGGGAATATGCAAGCTCGGGGGTGAACTCTGACCCTCTACTTTTGGACCTTACTCCTACCCCTGACTACACTGCAAAATATTTTTCACCCCCGAGATTTTAATTTTAACCCGATGTATTTGGATTTTCTGCAAGCGCGAGAGTGAAAAAACACGGGAAAACAACCCCTGACTTTCGGGTCTTAATGCTACCCCTGCGTACAACGCTACTCTACGCGTTGGTTATCTGCGTACCGGGTACAACAGCTTACTACGAACAGCCACGCACAGAGTATGTTCCACGATGTACACAAATTAAATATTTTTTCTATACTATATTATTGATTTGAATGACAGCGATCAATGGGAATGGTTGCTCTAGTATAAAAATGTAGTAAAACTTCAAATTCTTTGCAGCCTTTCGAATATTTTCATGATTATAATTGTCATCTACAATCGCGATCGCTGTGATTATAATATTTTGCAGTAAACCTTTGATGAGAGCATATATTTTAAACAATGTACATCGCATATTTATTGTGTTGAAACGCAAGTTTAGTCTCCGATTGGTTGCTGAGGCGATCTGCTGTTGCCGAGTGGAATTTTATGAATGAACTTTGCGCAATATGCGTTGTTAGCTCTGGCTTTGCAACATTACGGCAAGGTAGTATACGCGCTCATCTAAGGTTTACTGCAAAATAGAATAGTATAAAAAGCGACAAGCAACGCATCACAGCGATACTGAATTTGTGATTGAAAAATGAAATGTGCGCAGCATCATCATAATTGCTCAGTGATTGACATGATTGAGTATATAATTTTATCATCATCGATCGTGTTACAAACATGACAAATAAAAGTGGTATTTCTTCAAATCATATAGGGCAGCCTATTATAAAATATAATGCAGAAATAAACCTAAAAATTGGAATTGCATGAATTAGGCCGACGCCCCCTTTTTCCGAGCAAATAAGGACTTTACTTGGCATGATGATGTACATGTATATGTAGCCTGTAGGTAAGCTTATTTTTGGATATCGAGGTCATCAGAAGCTAGGGTTATCTGTTGGTTCTTGATAACATATTTGAACTAACAAACATCACATTTATGTTTTTTTAACCAAATAACTTACAAATACAAAGATGAGCGTGATTTTCCTTGATGTTAGTGTGACAAAATCTACATGAATTACGCCCATGTATCTCTTCTGCATTCAAAACAAAATGGCGACTTTGCCAGAGACTTTGCCAATTTAGTGATGGGCAATACAGCAACAAGACATTTTGCACGGTAATAATAGAGGTTCCCTGGTAACACCAGAACCGGGGGAGTCACTCACTACTTTTGCTACGCACCCGCGTCCAAGAAAAGCGTCTAAAAAAGTATGTTTTTCACCATACCGCGTCGTCGACATCTTTTTGAAAAAGGGGTAGGCCTACTTTTTCAGAAGGCATCGCCATTTATAGGGGTCCTTTTTCAGCCAAATCCTATAGACGTTTAGGGTTAGTCATTTTGCCGGGATTGTTTGAGTGAGTTTGCACTAATTTGTTGTTTTCTAGGTCTGCAATAACAAAAAGACACCTTGGGTATCAAATTAGCTCAGTTTCCTGTTACGCCACTTAGGGTATATAGGCCTAAATTAGATCAGTTATGAGACTATTATACCCGCTAGTTTCAGGTTATGCCATTTTAGAGCCTTTTTAGGGTCTGTAGGGCCTATGGTTTTTACATGTGCTACGCCATTTTTTTAAGGGTAGGATTTTGCATGTGTTTCGCCATTAAGGGGGGGGGCACCTCAATATGTAATGGATATAGGTGTAGGGCTGGCACTTCATAGGACCTAGACCTAAATGCTATATAGGATCATTCATGGCTGATTAAAAAACACACTCCAAAGCCGAAAAAATACGCCGGTCATGATGCAGTCATGTCTACAGTAGAATTCATCTCGACCTTTGCAGGACTTAACCCCATTAAAAGCTATTAAACCAAGATAACACTCATTGAAACAGCTCAACTGATTAAATCGGATCTTCTCTGGTTGTGCACAAGTGACTGTTTTCATGTGCGATATCGCAATAAAGATGGTATTCATAGCTTCAGTTGGGTAACCGATTATAAAGGAAACGAAAGGAAACAATGTTATGTGTGGCTTTGTTCACGAAATCAGACAATGTCGTGCTTTTTGTAAACCAGCATTCTTGAAAATGAGCAACATAATGATTTTTGACTTAACACGGTTTAGAAATAATTTCTTCATATTTTTGGTGTTATCTGTCGTTTACATATCCTTCCTAAAACACCAAAGTACGAGTATTTCCAAACATCTAAATTTGCTAAAAATTTAGGACATGTTACAAAACTATATTGTCTAGAATTTTAGAAGAGTACTTTTAATATTGGCCGGTTATTTTTCACACAGCGACGTTAACTAGGCAATGTACTATTACCTATAACATTAACTAAAACACCAAAGTACGAATATTTCCAAACATCTAAATTAGCTAAAAATTTAGGACATGTTAAAAAACTATATTTTCTAGAACTTTAGAAGAGTACTTTTAATATTGGCCGGTTATTTTTCACACAGCGACGTTAACTAGTCATATCCCCATACTGTTAACGTAGGGCTATTTGTAAAGGTCACGCGTCAATGGGAAAGAGCACTGTGTATTGTGTATAGGAAAACGGACAGTAACTGCAGTATGAACTTAATTTGGGTGGGACTATAAACTCGCGTCAGTACGGTAATAGAAAAAGGGGCATTCGCGGTGAGAGCAAAATGTCAAAAATATGGGGTCAATGGGTGCGGCATGTTTTTTGGCATTCGGTGAGAAGCTGTGAGAGCAATGGGTCATTAGGTGAGAGACGGACTATTTGGATCTAAATTAGGAGGACATTAAGAATTATGACCTTTTTAAATGGGGTCTTTGGGTGAAAGCCAAAAGAAGCCTCGAAAATTGAATTTTTAGTTCTAAATGGCTTCAAAAAGTACCAAAATCACTATAGATGACTCGTTGTTGTTCAAATGGAAATAAAAGGGTCTTTAACACCCAACTGGGTGACAAATCTAAAGAAAAAATATGGGGTCTTAGAACATGTGCTCATCAAAAAATATAGCGTCTTGGGTGAGAGCAATACTGAAAAGGGGGGTCTTAACAGCCCCGGCTACATACGCGTCACCTCCAAAGTTGGAGTGCCCCCCGGGCACAGAACCCACGGAAAAAGATAAGGGAAAATAAAGGAAAGAAAGAAGTAAATATTATAAAATGAAAGAAAGGAAGAAAGAGAAGAAAGAATTTGCCCGAGAATATGACATCAGCTGGCTTTAATAAACGAAAAGACAGAATGAAAAGAAAGAATGAAAAGAAAGAAAGGAGTATTTCGTAATCCTATGCCTTTTTAACACCAATAAACGGGCATTTCGTGATCCACAGTATCACCCCCGGTGATAACAATTGAGATTACCGTGGAAACCTCTGGCTACATAATGTTTATGTACAAAAAACACTTGCACTGCAGATTAATTCGTTTTATAGCAAAGATATCGTGAATTTTGAATTTGTTCTGGTGCACCAGAATAAAATTACAACACATTGTCTTTGGAGCAGTGTAATACGCATAATCATGCATGACTCGCTAAGGGGCTGTGCAATAATTATGAGCCCCCCCGGAGGGGGGGGGTAAAAATTCCATAAGGCTCGCCAAAAAATCGCTTGCCCCCCCTCTCGGCCCGCCAAAATTCTTTGCCCCCGCCCCCCCTTGCACATGCCAAATTTTTGGGATCCCAATTTCCAAATCTTTGCATATTTAAGTCTTTTTAGCGCGTTTAAAGGCGCCCCATGAATGTGTGCCAAAAATCGCTTCCCCCCCTCTCGGCTTGCCAAAATTGCTTCCCCCCCTTTCGGCTCGCCAAAAAAATCCCCCCCTCCAATTTTACCCTTCCCCAGGGCTCATAATTATTGCACAGCTCCTAAGGGGTGGTGCAATAATTATGTGTGCCGGGGGTGGTCAATTATAGGGGGGGCAAAGATTGTTTGGCAGGCCAAAAGGGGGGGGGCAAGCATTTTTGGCAGGTCGAAAGGGGGGTCGAGCAATTTTTGCAGGTCGAAAGGGGGGGCAAGCGTTGAATTTTTGGCACAGATATTTTGGGCACCGTTTCTATATAATATTACGCCCTAAAAAGGCGTGGGTAAACGTTAGGAACACGTTCAAGTATGCAAAATGTCCTACTGGCTGCGCTCGCATTATATACGGTGTGTCGTAAGTCCGTTCCGCCTATATTCCGTCCACTGGAGCGTAGCATCAATATGGAAGTACCCCCTCTGTTTATTTGCCTTTGGGCTACTACGGTAATGAACAGCTATGAACCATGATTGCAGCGAAAAAATATTTTGGCCGTTGTTCTAGATTTTTAGAGCTAATTTAGTAAGTTTTGACAGATTTAAAGGTCTGCAGACCTCGGATTTCAATGCAAAAACAACGACGCGATAACCATAAAGAGACGACAACTTCAAATAAATTGCTAACGGTGACAATACCAACTTGTAAGTTTAATTTAAAGCAAGTGGTTTTCGTATGGGGGGAGGAACAGACTTATGACACACGGTATATAATAAGACAATTTGAGGTTTTAAATTCGAGTTCCCCAAAATCTTGCATGTGTAAGGGGGGTCAAAGATTTTTTGGCACACCAAAAGGGGGGGGCAAAGGTTTTTTGGCACATCGAAAGGGGGCGGGGCAAAGATTTTTTGGCACGGCCAAAGGGGGAGGGGGGCGAGCGATTTTGGCAGACCATTTTGAAAATTCACCACCCCAGGGTTACACATAATTATTGCACCACCCCTAATGCAAAATCAGATGATCAACTGACATTTTTGGAATAAGTTGTTTTCGTGGATATCTATACGGAAAAATGTCATTACGAAATACTCCTTTAAATTTTGTCCACATGCTAAAAGCAATACGCTAGCAGTAGCAAACACAAAGCCTCTTAAATTATAGAATATGTGTTCCTAATGCAGCCAAAAATGATTGATTTTTATCCAATTTTTCCGTACTTAGGGACCATTCACAAACACTTGTTAGCGGGGTCCTGATGCAAAAAATTTATCGCGAATATTGATCGCTCCCCCCTTTGAGATCTCAAAAATTTCAGGGACCCCCCTTTTTGACATGAAAATTATGGGTCAATCCCATAGAAAAGCATATAAACTCAATTTTCAGCCCCCCCTTATGAGGGTCAACACTTTTCAGGCCGCCCTTTTTGCATCAGCCCCCCACAAGTGTTTGTGAACGGTCCCTTAATTTAATGTATCACCTTACTAGTATCATTTTTATCCACAATGCGGGTGCATGATGCATATTCATTGTGCTTGTCATGTGAATGATGATTCTATGACTCAATTTCAAGTCATGATAATGCAGCTACTAAACTCCGGGCACAAGTGGTACAATAAGGCCTATTATGTGTAGGCCTGCCACGGGATGGTGAATTCTCAAATCCCTCCCCCCGGCCGTGCTAACGTGCCAAAAAACCTTTTCCGCGCCCACCCTCCTTCGACATAGGCCTACCAAAAATGTTTGCCCACCACGGCCCCCTTTACATGCAAGGGGTCAAGCACGCTTGAACATGTTCCTATAAATGTTTTCCCACACCCGTTTTAGGGCGTAAAAGAAACGGTGACCAAAATATCTATGCCAAATCCCCCCCATTTACACATGCAAGATGTTGGGGAACCTTAATACTACTGGAGCAAGTTTGCATAAGGGCCGGGAATAAGGGCCAGTCATGATGCAGTCATGTCTACAGTAGAATTCATCTCGACCTTTGCAGGACTTAAACCCCATTAAAAGCTATTAAACCAAGATAACACTCATTGAAACAGCTCAACTGATTAAATCGGATCTTCTCTGGTTGTGCACATGTGTCTGTTTTCATGTGCGATATCGCAATAAAGCTGGTATTATAGCTTCAGTTGGGTAACCGATTATAAAGGAAACGAAAGGAAACAATGGTATATGTGTACCTTTGTTCACGAAATGAGACAATGGCCTGCTTTTTGTAAACCAGCATTCTTGAAAATGAGCAACATAATGATTGTTGACCTAACACGGTTTGGAAATAATTTCTTCATATTTTTGGTGTTATCTGTCGTTTACATATCCTTCCTAAAACACAAAAGTGCGACCCTCTCCAAACACCTAAATTAGCTAAAAATTTAGGACATGTTACAAAACTATATTGTCTAGAATTTTAGAAGAGTACTTTTAATATTGGCCGGTTATTTTTCACACAGCGACGTTAACTAGGCAATGTACTATTACCTATAACATTAACTAAAACACCAAAGTACGAATATTTCCAAACATCTAAATTAGCTAAAAATTTAGGACATGTTAAAAACTATATTTTCTAGAACTTTAGAAGAGTACTTTTAATATTGGCCGGTTATTTTCACACAGCGACGTTAACTAGTCATATCCCCATACTTTTAACGTAGGGCTATTTGTAGAGGTCACGCGTCAATGGGAAAGAGCACTGTGTATTGTGTATAGGAAAACGGACAGTAACTGCAGTATGTCTGTGTATGGGGCGAATTTGTGTATGGGGCGGATTTGTCTATGAGGCGAGTCGTCCATGGTGTTCCGTAGTATTCTGACGTCATTATATTTTTAAAATCCGGTATGTTTACTTCCGGGTTTGAGGTTGAGTAAGCTTATTTTTGAATGATATAATCATGATATAATACAGGCTCTGACTTTTTTCACGCTATTACATGTACTTCTGAACCACTGAAATTCAATCGGAATTTGATAGAAAAAGAAGAATCAGCATGGGGGATAGCGGATCAAAGGTAAGCCTATATTTATTCATAGACCTAGAGGCTAGAACCCGGGCTAGAAAGGAAACTAGTTCAGAAAACATGGAATTTAAACACGATCATGTCAGTAAATGAATATAATTTTGTTCTGGGACTGATTATTAAAACTACGTGTAGATATCATCATCATGCATTGCATGCATGGTATTGCCAGTATCTGTACAACACTCCCATCGGGACTCCCATAAGTAGTATAAACTCATGAAATGATTGGACTCAGTCTGCTTCCAAAATCTCCAAAATCACAAATTTAAATAGCCCGAGCAGGGTCAGAATTTCGTTTCACACAGTCCCAGGGGGTCCACTCATATATAAAAGTTGTAAGCATGCGTGTGGATGCACTTCAGAAAAGCACCCTTAACAAGGACAACCATTGTGTCTTCAAAATAGCTCAAAATGACCCTTTTAAGGGTCATTTTGACAATTTAAAAATTTAAAAAGATTTAAAAATCCAACCCTTAGCAAGGATGCATGATCAATTTTGAAGAAAAAAGGAAAAGACATCAACTTTCAAGGTTTCTTATTTCCTTTATTATACTCTAATTAGATACTTCCTAACTGGATTTGGCAGGCTTTAGGGGGCTGGCATTTTCTTCGGAAGGGGGGGGTCACAAATATGTCGGTGACCGGAGTCAATTTTTTTATGACCCCCCTATCGCGGGCAAAAATTTTACCACCCCCTATTATGGGTCGAAAAAATTTTATGACCCCCCCCTTCCAACTACACAGACTCAAGAAAAATTATCCATTGCGGAACTAAGGCCGGAGCGCGTCAAAACTTAAAAGTGAAGAAAGTGCGTGGAGCGCGGTAAAATTTTTATTGTAAGTGTAAAGAAGGCGCGAGCGTGTAAAAATTTTGCATAGATTGTACGCACATTTCGACTGCGAAGTTAAAGAATGCGGGCGCAGCGCGCGAAAATTTTAAGTCACTAGCCCTAAATAATTCTATAACCCCCCTATTTTGGGTGTTAAAAAATTATAACCCCCTATTTTTGGTCTGAAAATTCTATGACCCCCAGTATATTTGTGACCCCCCTTCCGAAGAAAATGCCAGCCCCCTTAGGCCTACTCGTTATCATTATTCAACATAATTATCGCCTGCATTATAAGGGCAGTAGGGCCTAGGCCTATATTTTATTATGACGATTGTAGGGGTAGGAATGTGATTAGATTTAACTACCCTTAGCACGGACACATGGTGTCAAAAATTACACCCTTATTTGCTATAATCAATGATTTTGAGACCCTTAACACGTTGCACTAGAAAAAACCACCCATATTCCGCGTTTTTGTTCACACGCATGCTTACAACTTTTTATATGAGTGGCCCCCCTGGGCACACAGTTCGCAAATCAATCTTGATTCTTGCAGAATAAATTTGCGGGAATCATTTGATTCTCGCAAATCATCTTCTGTCTACAAACGTTTGCGAGAATTCACACAAACATATCAAAACGTTAGGGTACCCTAAGCATCATTACTTATTTTCTTATTTCATTCCATTAACAACCGCGCGTACCGTCCACTGACATCAACAAAAATCAAACATTTTCTCAAAACATTTGTATTACTAAAATCACAACTTTGAAATTATTAGTCATATATCACAGTCGATATACCAAAACAAACATGAGAATGTCCTGCAATTTATGATCGCATCGAAAATAATGTAGATGATATTGTTTACTCCCAAATAATTTTTATTCACCTCCACCTTTGTATTAAAAATGTTTTGTTTTCTGCCTGAAATCCACGTTTTTCAACTTTTCTATGATTTTCTACGTATTTTGACCATTGATCTCAAAGCGTTATAATGACATGGAACCATTGTATACCTGGTCGAGGTATCCAATTGAAGCTTGGGATGTTTCCAAGCTTATCATCTAAGAAAGAATCTGATTTGTCAAGTATCTCACTTTCGCCGGATCGCGTACAGCGAAAAATCTGAAAAAAATTGGTGCGAGCAAAAACCCAAATCACCTCTGCTTGAACTAGGTATATTGGTCTTTGCCGCATTCTGTACACAGTCCGTGCAGTGAGCCGGTTCGTATGTTGAGGTTTCACAAAGGTTAAAGATGGTAATCTGAGACTGCATTGAACTACACACAGAGATTGCGTTTGATCCCTATAAGCAGTTGGAAAGCAGTTATAAGTCGCAGTTTGTAATGGGTCTCTCACAGCTAAAACGTTTTGATATGTTCTGTTTACGAGAATCTTTGCGAGAGTCTATTCTCACTCCGAAATTCTGACCCTGCGGAGGTACTCACACCTCCATCACTACGATTTCACTGACTTCTCCACTTCGAGAAACAACTACATGTAGGGCCATGATGTTTCGGGCTAAAATTTAAAAACAAGCAAAGAAGTTAAAAACGGGCAAAGGGGCTGTGCAATAATTATGAGCCTCCCGGGGGTAAAATTTCCAAATGGCTCGCCAAAAATTGCTTGCCCCCCCTCTCGGCTTGCCAAAAATTGCTTGCCCCCCTTTCGGCTCGCCACAAATTTCTTGCCCTCCCCAGGCTCATAATTATTGCACAGCCCCTAAGGGACCGTTCACAAACACTTTTTAGGGGGGCCTGATTAAAAAAGGGGGCCCTGAAATTTTTTGACCCTCCCAAGGGGTGGGGGCCTGAAAAAAATGACCACAAATTTTCCTGGGAAAATTGAGTTTATATGCTTTTCTATGGGGTTGACCGATAATTTTCATGTCAAAAGGGGGGGGGGCTTGACAAAAGGAGGGGGGCCAACAAATTTTTGTGATGAAATTTTTTTGCATCAGTCCCCCCAACAAGTGTTTGTGAACTGTCCCTAATTTACAAAACTTTTTGTGTATTTTCTTCTCAGATCCAGTCATCCAGTGGACCAAGGATAGAACCTGATGTGAAAACAGAGACAGCAACCTTTGCACTCAGCTGATTTTGGTTTCCCGAGGCACAGTATGGCTGTGTCCCGGGGGTGATTCGCACCAGGGTCGGGTTCACTGGAGGCTCTAAAAAAGGCGCTTCCTATTACGCTCTGTAAGTATACTCTAAACCATGCAGGTCTGTAGCCAGAATTTATGAGCTAAAAAGTGGATGTTTTAGTGAATTTTTCCTTTAAATAATGGATAATTTCAATGTTTTTCCTGGAAAAATGGGCCTTTTGTTATTTATACTTTTTAAAAAAGGGCAGATTTTCAATGTTTTTTACAGAAAAAAAGTGGACTTTTTTTTCGGATTAGCATTGGGGTTGTACTTCTGGCTATGCCCTTTCTCTAAAAACAAGTGTCAAGATATGGAGTATAACTTTTTAAAACTAAAATGCTTATTATATCTACTTTTACACATAAAGAATAAGAGGCATTGCTTAAGATTTTAAACACCACATACAACACATGAGGAATTTTTGGGCGAGATTGAGTAGTAAACTGCTATGCGATATACCAACTAAATTATGCCCTGCTAGCAAGGCACATTCAGGAGCTAACTGGTGTTAGTATTAGGGGGTGGTGCATTCTCTATCCTTTCCCCCAAATGAAATTGTAAATTGAAACCAAAGTGGATATGTAAATCTTTTGCCGCTCTTTGCTTTAACATGTTTAATAGTAGGGGTTAAAATTGGTGTTAAATGTTCCTTGCATTTAGGGGCTGTGAAATAATTATGGGACCTAGGTAGAGTAAAATTGTGGGGTTTGCCATTTGACAAAAAAAAGGGGGGGGGGAATTTTTGGGGCAAGTGATTTTTGGCACACACATTCATGAGGCATCTTTGAAATAAAATGCTCTAAAAATGCTAAGGACAGTACGGAAATGCTTAAATATGCAAATTTTCCTGCTTGCTGCACTCGTATGTGCAAAGAGGGAGGGGGCAAATGGTTTTTTGGCAGGCTGAAAGGGCGGGGCAAGCAATTTTTGGTAGGCCAAGAGGGGGCAAGTATTTTTTGGCAAGCTGTTTGGAAATTTTACCCCCCCCCCAGGCATTCATAATTATTACACAGCCCCTTAGGTAATATTATAATATTGGCTGGTACTAGGATGAAACTACTTAAAGGACCATTCACAAACACTTGTTAGGGGGGCCTGATGCAAAAAATTTCATTGTGAAAATTTTTCGGGCCCCCGTTAAAGACCTCAACAATTTCAGGGCCCCCTTTTGACATGAAAATTATGGGTCAACCCCATAGAAAAGTATATAAACTCAATTTTCCCAGGAAAATTTGTGGTCATTTTTTTCATGGCCCCCTCTTAGGAGGGTAAACAATTTTCAGGGCCCCTTTTTGCATCAGGCCCCCTAACAAGTGTTTATGAACGGTCCCTAAAGAGGTGTTGCAAAACATTTTGGTCAGGCTTGTGCACTATCTAAATACTGGAGTGCCCCCCTGATATATAGGCCCCCTAAAGCATACTGCATCACCAACATTTACGGGCTATTTACTTTGAACTTCTACTCTGTTGATTGTAAATATTCACAACCATTTATTACGACCACTTTTATCTAGAGCGTTTAAGGCTTGCTGATACAACCTATCTACAATCGATGCAAAATATCATGTAAATCTACATTCATTTACACTTACTATGCACTCATGGCAATGGCACTACGAATTAATTCATTAAAATAAGTTCCGATAAATATCAGGATAAATCGATAGTATACAGCTTGCGTAAAAATATTACGCCTTAAGTTGGGGGCGCCCTAGATAAAAGTGGTTGTCACGCATAGGCGGTAAACTGCCATGTATCATTTGTTTGTGTTGTCCGTCTGCTTTCAGTGGTGATCACACAGAATCAGTCGAAATCGAGTTTGATCCAGACAATCAAAGTTACGAGAAGCTTCTCAAGATGTTCTGGGCAAACCACGACCCGACTCAATGTCACAAACGCCAGTATATGTCAGCTATTTTCTACCATTCCGAGGAGCAGAAATCATTGGCCGAGAAGTCGAAAGATGAGCATCAGGAGACTATCAAACGTACCATTCAGACTAAGATTTTGCCGGCGGGGACATTTTATCAAGCTGAAGAGTAAGTGTAGATAATTTTCATTACTTCCAATCTGGTTTACTGGGACATTTGCGCCAGTGGCGGTGCTATGGGGGGGGGGGCAAGGGGGGTATTTGCTCCCCAAATATTTTTCTTGCCCCCCCAGTTTAACCCCCACTTTTGAGGCAAAAACTGCAAAATCACACAAATTGCCACTTTTTGCAGCAATTTTGTGCAAAATTGGTTGATTTTCCCCCCTGAAATTCACTTTGCCCCCACCCCCAATTCCTGGTGCCGCCACTGATTGGCGTGCTTAAATTTTTAAAATTTAAACAAACTATTTTAGCCCAAAATGAAGGTAAATTTTGCTATTCGATGGGCAATTGCATGTGAATCCGCAAAAACAGATTTGCAGATTGGAATCAAATTTGAGATCCTGGAATCACTACTTGTGAACTCAAACTTGGTAGCAATGATCATTGGGTGGGGACTTACACTTGACCCAAAGGATGTTGAAGTCAATGGTCGTCTTAGGGTCAAATGAGGTCAATATAAAATTACTTAAAATCTAATTTTATCACTTGGAGTTATTCATGTGGGATGGGTCAAGTGGGGTGTGAATGACAATAAGGTCAAAGGTCACCCAGGGATCATAAACACAATTTTTATGAAATTTCAGAAAATAAAGTTGGAGGCATAGGAGACATGTTAAAAAACAACGAGAGGTCTTTCAAGGTCAAAGATTATCTAGAGGGTTAAATGTAAATTGCTCTGGTTTGACTGAAACTTGGTGGAACTAAACACAATATTTACCTGAGACTAATATTAGATTTATTTTTGGGGTGCTGATTTTGAAAGAGTGAACATTTTTGTCAAAATTTGGACCTTTTTGGACTGGGGGCAGATTTGGACATTTTTGGATCAAAAAGGCATACGCTCACAAATGGGATTTTTGGGTAAAAAGGGACTTTTTGGGCCTTTGGCATTTTTTTTTGTGGTGTGGGGCATTGCGTCCCCGCACCCCTGGCTACGGGCCTGGTCTCAGCATGGAAGTAGTAGATGGTCTCAGATATTACCAACAAAAATTTCAACGCTTCACATGAGACCTTTAACAAGTTCTTTTCTTAAATTTTTTTTCCAGCTATCATCAGAAATACATGCTTCGTAAACATCATGACCTCCTGAAGAGCTTGAACCTTTCTTCTAAGCAGATAATAACAAGCCACATGGCAGCAAGACTCAATGGATATATAGCTGGAATGGGAATGCTCAAAAACTTTGAAGCAGAACTGAACAATCTTGGTCTCAACGAAGAACAAACGCAATATGTTCGTGATCGGATTAGAAGGGGTGGTATGAATTAAGGGGACTATTATAATACTGTTTGGACATTTTATGGTGACAGTGGTGGTGGCAGGAATTTTTTTTTGGGGGGGCAGTGAATTTCAGGGGGCAAAATCAACAAATTTTGCACAAAAGTACTGTAAATATGGAAAAAGATATGTCTTGGGCATAGTTTTGAATGATTCAAGAGAAGCAGCATTTTGATACAAACTGGTAAGGTATTCCACAAACGTGGAGCTGCCTCTGAAAAGGCTCTATCTCCATCCCCCTTATTGGAAAGAGGCACCAAGAAGGAAATATATCTGCTGAACGGGTCTTCATTGCCCTCTCTGATGATCTTTTCACAGTGAGGCAGTTATTTATCTTGGACAGCTATCCAGTTACCCCGATAGCTATTGCTTTATTCCGTGTGGTAGTAACTGGATATTTGACCAAGATTATGCTCGCTGCACTGGGGAGAGAGCCCATTCAAAGATTCCAACACGTAAAGCAACGTCTTGTACACAATGCTCTCACTGACAGAGAGCCAGTGAAGTTGGCTCAAGAGAGGGGTAACATGATCAAATTTTGGTTTGTGATATATCAAACGTGCACACATTTTTTTAAACAATTCAGATCTTTCTTAGATATACCATTATAAAGCAACACATTACAATAATTAAGACATGATATAATAACAGTGCTAACACTAACAGTATTGTGATAAGTATCATGATCAATGTATGGGTGAATTCTGTATTGTTTCTTATCAGCCAGTTGATAGACTTGCCTAATTGAGGTACATGATCAGACATACACATATGATGATCGAAAACAACCCCAAGGTTCTGGACAGACATACATGAGATATCTCAACACCATCCAGAAGACTGATGTTTGTTCTCAGTCATCCAGTGCCACTATATATTGTAATAGGAATATTCAAAACTGTCAACTAGACCATGAAGACATAATAATGGTCACCAGGATTTCTATAGAATGTATGTCTCACTCACACCTGGCCTTACCACTTGTTTTTGGGGTGGTCACCAGGCCCGTACGCAGGGGGAATTTTGAAAAGTATACAAACAGTCCCAAAATTTCAAAATTTGCAAATGTAGCAAGCATAAAAAAATCAGGTTTTGTACGCTTTTTTGGACAAAAAAGGTCCAAATTTTGGTAAGAAAGTCCACTTTTCACAAAATTGCCCCCCTTGGAAAAAAGTCCACTTTTTCAAAATCAGCACCCCCCAATGAAATCCTGCATACGGGCCTGGTGGTCACACATACATTGGGGTTTTTTAGTGTCAAATAGTTATATAAATGCTGAATAACCAATGTCTACAGTACTCTAATGCACAAAATAGTTTTTGAGAAAAGTGTTTCTGGAAATTAATTGAGATTATAAAACACCTTGAAAATAGCTCTTTTTCAATATTATCAATTTAATATTTGTATGCACAATAGTATTATATTTTATATATTTTGTATATTACCAAAATATTGAATTTGAAACTGCTTTGTACTGGAGTTACTCAGAGGATTAAGTCGGATATACTGCATAATGACGCTGTGGAGTGAAGTCATTCATTGTAATGAAGCGCCATAGCTGAGAATCTCTTCAGGAACTGTTTATTTCCATCTGGGTCTCTTCAGTGACTAACCAATTTCATTTTCTTTTTAATAAATTGAGTCTAAATAAAATGTAAAAGTGCAAAGAAAAATAACTGATTGTCTATGTTATCATGGCTATGTCTCACGTCATTGCAGCATTTGTGGATGGCATACTTGGTAAGTTATCTACAGGGTCGGATTTACCATGTTTTGGACCAAAATATGGTAATGGCAAAAAATAGCAAAAACAAAATTAGCCCATTACATAGCAAAATTCCCCTTCCTCACCTCACCTCACCTAGGCTGTTTCATCCTCTGTAGTATGAAGCCCTCTTCAAGAATCTTCCATTTCTGTCTGTCTTGCGCATCCCTTGCCCATGTGGTGCCTCTATATGCTGTTAAATCGTCTACGCCATCTTCGTCTTTGCCTTCCTCTTCTACGCTTTCCTGTTCTTGGTTGCCACTCGGTGACTCTTTTTCGTCCATCTGTTGTCGTTTTTTTCTTGCCACATGTCCTGCCCATCTCCATTTTGCTTCACCGATCCTTTCCATGATGTCTTTGACTCCAGTTTTATTTCTTATGTCACTGTTTCTGATTTTGTCGCGTATAGTTATGTTCAGCATACGTCTTTCCATGGCTCGTTGTGTCGTGGTGAGTTTATGTTCCAGATCTTTAGTTGTCGACCAGGTTTCAGCGCCGTAGGTCATGGTGGGTAACACACATTGATCGTACATGCGCCTCCTCAATGTCATTGGTAGCTTTTTATCACAAAGGATGTCTTTGTACCTGCCAAAACAGCACCAGCCAGCCTTGATTCTTAGTAAGACTTCCTCTCTTGTGTTGTCCTCCATTTTGACTGTCTTGCCCAGATACTTGTAGCTATCTACTTTCTCAATCGGTTCATTGTCAATTTCAATGGACTCTGTAGTGTCAAAGTTGGTCATGTATTTCGTTTTCCTTTGTGTATTTTTAATCCAATTTTCCTGCTCTCAGTGTTCAAACTATTTAGCTGAACTTCCAAGTCTTTGACTGATGGTGATGTAAGGGCTACATCATCTGCAAACCTCAGGTCAGTTAACCATTCTCCATCGATGTTGATACCTCTTTCGTCTAAATCTAGTTGTTTGAAAATTTGTTCCATGGCAGCTGTGAATATTTTTGGAGAGATTGTGTCCCCTTGCCGTACTCCCCTCTTTATGTGGATGGGCTTGGAGACATCCTTATCTATGTGGATTGTAGCTGTGGCGTTTGTGTAAATGTCCTCCAGAATCTTAACATACCCTTCGTTGACTCCAATCCTTCTTAAGGCTGCAAATAAGTCACTGTGTTCCACCGAATCAAAAGCTTTCTCGTAATCTATATAGCCAATACAAAGCTTCAGCTGATACTCATTTGCTTTCTCAATCAGTTGGTTCAAAGCATGTAGATGATCAGTTGTTGAAAAGCCCTCTCTGAAGCCTGCCTGCTCTCTAGGTTGATTTTCATCCAAGATTCTCTTGATTCTATTCTGAATGATTAGTGTGAAAATTTTATATGCATGTGATAGCAGACTAATTGGTCGGTAGTTTTTGATATCCTCTTTATCTCCTTTCTTATGTAGAAGAATAATCTTAGCTTCCTTCCAGGCTGCTGGTATCTTCTTTTCTGTCAATATTTGGTTGTATAGTCTTGTTAATTGAGTGATGATTTCCGCACCTCCTATCTTATACACGTCACTGGATATGTCATCAGTGCCAGGTGCTTTGTTGTCTTTCATTTGTTTTACTGCTGTCTCTACTTCTTTAACATTTACATTTGGTATGTCTGTTTGATCTGGAGACAAGAAGTTTGGTTTACTTTGGTTAGAATGAGAGCTATATAGGTCTTGGTAAAACTCTGCACAGATGTTGAGTATTTCTTCTCTACTAGATGTAGGAATACCATTTTTGTCTTTCATCTGGCTGATTCTAGTTTTCTTACTGTTCATTTTGGAGATCTGTTTTGGTCCTTTACCACTTTCTAGGATGGACTCAATTTGTTCTCTTCGTTTTCTTCTACTTCTCTGACGCCTCTTCTTTCTAACTTCCTTCACAGTTTCCTTGTACTCTACTTTCTGAGTAGTAGTTTTTGTCTATGATTTCTCTGAGTATCTTTCTTTTAATATCTAGCTCCTCAATCTCAATATCTTCTTTGGTTTTTGATTTCTTTGTTCTTTCTTGTGGTGCTATCTCTTCAGCAGCCTCTGTCACTGTGCTGGATATAAGTGTAGATCTTGCGTCTATATCCATATCATCCATATCCAGTGCTGTGAATCGATTCTTGAGTGAAGTTGAAATTCTTCCTCCTTTCTTTCAGCCGCATTATATTAAGTTTGCTCTTTTTAGCATTCTTGATGAATTTGAGTCTTGCCAGTTTCTTGTTCAATAGTATCTTAGCTCTAATCATCCTGTGATCGCTGCCAATGTCCACATTCGTGATCACTTCACAATTCTGTAGTATGCCTCTCTGGCTACTTAGTACAAAATCAATCTGATTCCTGATCTTTCCTCCTGGGCTTTCCCATGTCCAATATCTGTTTTCTTTCTTTTTGAAGAAAGTGTTGGCAATAACCAGGTTTTGTTGTGTAGCATATTCAAGTAGCATCTCTCCTCTTTTGTTTCTTTCGCCAATTCTATACCTTCCCATGATTGATTCCTCTCCGGATTGACGTCTACCTATCTTGGCGTTGAAATCTCCCATTACTATGGTGTAGGTCGCTCTACTTTCTTCCATCGCCTTACTCACATCCTCATACATTTCTTCTACTGCTTCATCCTCATATTCGCTAGTAGGTGCATACACTTGCACTACACATAGGTGATTGTTTGCTGTCAGTTGTACATTAAGTGAAACAACTCTATTTGAGTAGTATTTTATTTCTCTTATATAGTCTTTGAATTTTGGATGTATCATGAATCCAATTCCTTTCGCATTCCTGTTGTCCTCAGTTTTTCCATGATTATAAAGCCATGCTCCTCCTTTTAATTCTTCAATGCCCTCTCCAGCACGCTTTGTCTCTGACAGTCCTATAATGTCCCACTTGAGACATTTCCCCTTCATCTTGGGCTAATTAATAGTCTGAAATGGACATTTTTCAATTGACAAACGTCCTAGTAAAATCGGAACAAAATTTGCTCATCACCCTCTAAACCAAAACTTGGCCACTTTAGTGCACTTGCCTTCCTCACAGTGAGTTTGGGGGCCTCCAAATTCTGACCTGGCCCAGGGCCTCCAAAAAGGTAAATCCGGCCCTGGTCCTGTTGCTATCTACTGCTGATGAGGGTGTGAATGACATACTTTGTATGCTATCTACTGCTGATGAGGGTGTGGATGACATACTTGGTATGCTATCTACTGCTGATGAGGGTGTGGATGACATACTTGGTATGCTATCTACTGCTGATGAGGGTGTGGATGACATACTTCGTTTGCTCTCTACTGCTGATGAGGGTGTGGATGACATACTTGGTATGCTATCTAATGCTGATGAGGGTGTGGATGACATACTTGGTATGCTATCTCTGCTGATGAGGGTGTGGATGACATACTTGGTATGCTATCTACTGCTGATGAGGGTGTGGGTGACATACTTGGTATGCTATCTACTGCTGATGAGGGTGTGGATGACATACTTGGTATGCTATCTACTGCTGATGAGGGTGTGGATGACATACTTGGTATGCTATCTACTGCTGATGAGGGTGTGGATGACATACTTCGTTTGCTCTCTACTGCTGATGAGGGTGTGGATGACATACTTGGTATGCTATCTACTGCTGATGAGGGTGTGGATGACATACTTGGTATGCTATCTCTGCTGATGAGGGTGTGAATGACATACTTGGTATGCTATCTACTGCTGATGAGGGTGTGGGTGACATACTTGGTATGCTATCTACTGCTGATGAGGGTGTGGATGACATACATGGTATGCTATCTACTGCTGATGAGGGTGTGGATGACATACTTGGTATGCTATCTACTGCTGATGAGGGTGTGGATGACATACTTGGTATGCTCTCTACTGCTGATGAGGGTGTGGATTACATACTTGGTATGCTATCTACTGCTGATGAGGGTGTGGATGACATACTTGGTATGCTATCTCTGCTGATGAGGGTGTGGATTACATACTTAGTATGCTATCTACTGCTGATGAGGGTGTGGATGACATACTTGGTATGCTATCTACTGCTGATGAGGGTGTGGATGACATACTTGGTATGCTATCTCTGCTGATGAGGGTGTGGATGACATACTTGGTATGCTATCTACTGCTGACGAGGGTGTGGATGACACACTTGGTATGCCATCTCTGCTGATGAGGGGCGTGGATGACATACTTGGTATGCTCGCTACTGCTGATGAGGGTGTGGATACTTGGTATGCTATCTACTGCTGATGAGGGTGTGGATGACATACATGTTATGCTATCTACTGCTGATGAGGGTGTGGATGACATACTTGGTATGCTATCTACTGCTGACGAGGGCGTGGATGACATACTTGGTATGCTCTCTACTGCTGATGAGGGTGTGGATACTTGGTATGCTATCTACTGCTGATGAGGGTGTGGATGACATACATGTTATGCTATCTACTGCTGATGAGGGTGTGGATGACATACTTGGTATGCTATCTACTGCTGATGAGGGTGTGGATGATATACTTGGTATGCTATCTACTGCTGATGAGGGTGTGGATGACATACTGGTATGCTATCTACTGCTGATGAGGGTGTGGATGACATACATGTTATGCTATCTACTGCTGATGAGGGTGTGGATGACATACTTGGTATGCTATCTACTGCTGATGAGGGTGTGGATGATATACTTGGTATGCTATCTACTGCTGATGAGGGTGTGGATGACATACTGGTATGCTATCTACTGCTGATGAGGGTGTGGATGACATACTTGGTATGCTATCTACTGCTGATGAGGGTGTGGATGACATACTGGTATGCTATCTACTGCTGATGAGGGTGTGGATGACATACTTGGTGTGTTATCTACTGCTGATAAGGGTGTGGATGACATACTTGGTATGCTAACTACTGCTGATAAGGGTGTGGATGACATACTTGGTATGCTATCTACTGCTGATAAGGGTGTGGATGACATACTTGGTATGCTATCTACTGCTGATAAGGCTGTGGATGGCATACTTGGTATGCTACCGTATCTAGTTCTGATGAGGGCGTGGATGACATACTTGGTATGCTATCTACTGCTGATGAGGGTGTGGATGACATAATTGGTATGCTATCTCTGCTGATGAGGGTGTGGATTACATACTTAGTATGCTATCTACTGCTGATGAGGGTGTGGATGACATACTTGGTATGCTATCTACTGCTGATGAGGGTGTGGATGACATACTTGGTATGCTATCTCTGCTGATGAGGGTGTGGATGACATACTTGGTATGCTATCTACTGCTGACGAGGGTGTGGATGACACACTTGGTATGCCATCTCTGCTGATGAGGGGCGTGGATGACATACTTGGTATGCTCGCTACTGCTGATGAGGGTGTGGATACTTGGTATGCTATCTACTGCTGATGAGGGTGTGGATGACATACATGTTATGCTATCTACTGCTGATGAGGGTGTGGATGACATACTTGGTATGCTATCTACTGCTGACGAGGGCGTGGATGACATACTTGGTATGCTCTCTACTGCTGATGAGGGTGTGGATACTTGGTATGCTATCTACTGCTGATGAGGGTGTGGATGACATACATGTTATGCTATCTACTGCTGATGAGGGTGTGGATGACATACTTGGTATGCTATCTACTGCTGATGAGGGTGTGGATGATATACTTGGTATGCTATCTACTGCTGATGAGGGTGTGGATGACATACTGGTATGCTATCTACTGCTGATGAGGGTGTGGATGACATACATGTTATGCTATCTACTGCTGATGAGGGTGTGGATGACATACTTGGTATGCTATCTACTGCTGATGAGGGTGTGGATGATATACTTGGTATGCTATCTACTGCTGATGAGGGTGTGGATGACATACTGGTATGCTATCTACTGCTGATGAGGGTGTGGATGACATACTTGGTATGCTATCTACTGCTGATGAGGGTGTGGATGACATACTGGTATGCTATCTACTGCTGATGAGGGTGTGGATGACATACTTGGTGTGTTATCTACTGCTGATAAGGGTGTGGATGACATACTTGGTATGCTAACTACTGCTGATAAGGGTGTGGATGACATACTTGGTATGCTATCTACTGCTGATAAGGGTGTGGATGACATACTTGGTATGCTATCTACTGCTGATAAGGCTGTGGATGGCATACTTGGTATGCTACCGTATCTAGTTCTGATGAGGGCGTGGATGACATACTTGGTATGCTATCTACTGCTGATGAGGGTGTGGATGACATAATTGGTATGCTATCTCTGCTGATGAGGGTGTGGATGACATACTTGGTATGCTATCTACTGCTGATGAGGGTGTGGGTGACATACTTGGTATGCTATCTACTGCTGATGAGGGTGTGGATGACATACTTGGTATGCTATCTACTGCTGATGAGGGTGTGGATGACATACTTGGTATGCTATCTACTGCTGATGAGGGTGTGGATGACATACTTCGTTTGCTCTCTACTGCTGATGAGGGTGTGGATGACATACTTGGTATGCTATCTACTGATGATGAGGGTGTGGATGACATACTTGGTATGCTATCTCTGCTGATGAGGGTGTGAATGACATACTTGGTATGCTATCTACTGCTGATGAGGGTGTGGGTGACATACTTGGTATGCTATCTACTGCTGATGAGGGTGTGGATGACATACATGGTATGCTATCTACTGCTGATGAGGGTGTGGATGACATACTTGGTATGCTATCTACTGCTGATGAGGGTATGGATGACATACTTGGTATGCTCTCTACTGCTGATGAGGGTGTGGATTACATACTTGGTATGCTATCTACTGCTGATGAGGGTGTGGATGACATACTTGGTATGCTATCTCTGCTGATGAGGGTGTGGATTACATACTTAGTATGCTATCTACTGCTGATGAGGGTGTGGATGACATACTTGGTATGCTATCTCTGCTGATGAGGGTGTGGATGACATACTTGGTATGCTATCTACTGCTGATGAGGGTGTGGATGACATACTTGGTATGCTATCTCTGCTGATGAGGGTGTGGATGACATACTTGGTATGCTATCTACTGCTGACGAGGGTGTGGATGACACACTTGGTATGCCATCTCTGCTGATGAGGGCGTGGATGACATACTTGGTATGCTCGCTACTGCTGATGAGGGTGTGATACTTGGTATGCTATCTACTGCTGATGAGGGTGTGGATGACATACATGTTATGCTATCTACTGCTGATGAGGGTGTGGATGACATACTTGGTATGCTATCTACTGCTGACGAGGGCGTGGATGACATACTTGGTATGCTCTCTACTGCTGATGAGGGTGTGGATACTTGGTATGCTATCTACTGCTGATGAGGGTGTGGATGACATACATGTTATGCTATCTACTGCTGATGAGGGTGTGGATGACATACTTGGTATGCTATCTACTGCTGATGAGGGTGTGGATGATATACTTGGTATGCTATCTACTGCTGATGAGGGTGTGGATGACATACTGGTATGCTATCTATTGCTGATGAGGGTGTGGATGACATACTTGGTATGCTATCTACTGCTGATGAGGGTGTGGATGACATACTGGTATGCTATCTACTGCTGATGAGGGTGTGGATGACATACTTGGTGTGTTATCTACTGCTGATAAGGGTGTGGATGACATACTTGGTATGCTAACTACTGCTGATAAGGGTGTGGATGACATACTTGGTATGCTATCTGCTGCTGATAAGGGTGTGGATGACATACTTGGTATGCTATCTACTGCTGACGAGGGCGTGGATGACATACTTGGTACTTGGTATGCTATCTACTGCTGATGAGGGTGTGGATGACATACTGGTATGCTATCTACTGCTGATGAGGGTGTGGATGACATACTTGGTGTGTTATCTACTGCTGATAAGGGTGTGGATGACATACTTGGTATGCTATCTACTGATGATGAGGGTGTGGATGACATACTTGGTATGCTATCTCTGCTGATGAGGGTGTGAATGACATACTTGGTATGCTATCTACTGCTGATAAGGGTGTGGATGACATACTTGGTATGCTATCTACTGCTGATAAGGGTGTGGATGACATACTTGGTATGCTATCTGCTGCTGATAAGGGTGTGGATGACATACTTGGTATGCTATCTACTGCTGATAAGGGTGTGGATGACATACTTGGTATGCTATCTACTGCTGATAAGGCTGTGGATGGCATACTTGGTATGCTACCGTATCTAGTTCTGATGAGGGCGTGGATGACATACTTGGTATGCTATCTACTGCTGATGAGGGTGTGGATGACATAATTGGTATGCTATCTACTGCTGATGAGGGTGTGGATGACATACTTGGTATGCTATCTACTGCTGATAAGGGTGTGGATGACATACTTGGCATGCTATCTACTGCTGATAAGGGTGTGGATGACATACTTGGTATGCTATCTACTGCTGATGAGGGCGTGGATGACATACTTGGTATGCTATCCAGGGGCGTGCCTAGAAATCTGGACCCGGGGGGCTGAAGTCTGAACAGCAAATGTTGAAAGGTTCCACATCGGCGCGTCAGTCGCGCTTGCGCGTTAGGGGGGGTGTCTGAGAGGGGATGTGCCCCCCCTGCAGAATTAGAAAATTTTTGAAAGTGAAAGGCCCAATGAAGCCATTTGGTGCAACATTTTTACACATTTATTGGTTATTTTCGGAGCATATATTTTAACAGATTTCCAACTGAGCCGCAAATTTTAGTTTTATATGAACACGCATGCTCAATAACTCGCAATCAAAGCATCAATGCTGGCATTTGGTGCAACATTTTTACATTATTATTGGTTATTTTGGAACATAGGCCTTTTATGCATATATTTATAGGAATATTTTCCATTCAGCTCCATTCTCAGGAAATTTATTTTTAGGGGGTACTATGCCCCCCTGCCACCACTGGCTATGCCACTCTTACTCCCTCTCCTCTTTTTTTTTCAAGACCCAGGGGCTGAAGCCCCAAAGCCCCCCCCCACCTCCCCTGGGCACGCACCTGCTATCTACTGCTGATAAGGGTGTGGATGACATACCCGGTACTTGGTATGCTATCTACTACTGATGAGGGTGTGGATGACATACTTGGTATGCTATCTAGGCCTACTACTGATGAGGGTGTGGATGACATACTTGGTATGCTATCTACTACTATACTGATGAGGGTGTGGATGACATACTTGGTATGCTATCTACTACTGATGAGGGCGTGGATGACATACTTGGTGTGCTATCTACTACTGATGAGGGTGTGGATGACATACTTGGTATGCTATCTACTACTGATGAGGGTGTGGATGACATACTTGGTATGCTATCTAGGCCTACTACTGATGAGGGCGTGGATGACATACTTGGTATGCTATCTACTGCTGATGAGGGTGTGGATGACATACTTGGTATGCTATCTACTACTGATGAGGGTGTGGATGACATACTTGGTATGCTATCTACTACTGATGAGGGCGTGGATGACATACTTGGTATGCTATCTACTGCTGATGAGGGTGTGGATGACATACTTGGTATGCTATCTACTACTGATGAGGGTGTGGATGACATACTTGGTATGCTATCTACTACTGATGAGGGCGTGGATGACATACTTGGTATGCTATCTACTACTGATGAGGGTGTGGATGACATACTTGGTATGCTATCTACTACTGATGAGGGTGTGGATGACATACTTGGTGTGCTATCTACTACTGATGAGGGTGTGGATGACATACTTGGTATGCTATCTACTACTGATGAGGGTGTGGATGACATACTTGGTATGCTATCTAGGCCTACTACTGATGAGGGCGTGGATGACATACTTGGTATGCTATCTACTGCTGATGAGGGTGTGGATGACATACTTGGTATGCTATCTACTGCTGATGAGGGTGTGGATGACATACTTGGTATGCTATCTACTGCTGATGAGGGTGTGGATGACATACTTGGTATGCTATCTACTGCTGATGAGGGTGTGGATGACATACTTCGTTTGCTCTCTACTGCTGATGAGGGTGTGGATGACATACTTGGTATGCTATCTAATGCTGATGAGGGTGTGGATGACATACTTGGTATGCTATCTCTGCTGATGAGGGTGTGGATGACATACTTGGTATGCTATCTACTGCTGATGAGGGTGTGGGTGACATACTTGGTATGCTATCTACTGCTGATGAGGGTGTGGATGACATACTTGGTATGCTATCTACTGCTGATGAGGGTGTGGATGACATACTTGGTATGCTATCTACTGCTGATGAGGGTGTGGATGACATACTTCGTTTGCTCTCTACTGCTGATGAGGGTGTGGATGACATACTTGGTATGCTATCTACTGCTGATGAGGGTGTGGATGACATACTTGGTATGCTATCTCTGCTGATGAGGGTGTGAATGACATACTTGGTATGCTATCTACTGCTGATGAGGGTGTGGGTGACATACTTGGTATGCTATCTACTGCTGATGAGGGTGTGGATGACATACATGGTATGCTATCTACTGCTGATGAGGGTGTGGATGACATACTTGGTATGCTATCTACTGCTGATGAGGGTGTGGATGACATACTTGGTATGCTATCTACTGCTGATGAGGGGTGGATGCTATCATGCTGATGAGGGTGTGGATGACATACTTGGTATGCTATCTCTGCTGATGAGGGTGTGGATTACATACTTAGTATGCTATCTACTGCTGATGAGGGTGTGGATGACATACTTGGTATGCTATCTACTGCTGATGAGGGTGTGGATGACATACTTGGTATGCTATCTCTGCTGATGAGGGTGTGGATGACATACTTGGTATGCTATCTACTGCTGACGAGGGTGTGGATGACACACTTGGTATGCCATCTCTGCTGATGAGGGGCGTGGATGACATACTTGGTATGCTCGCTACTGCTGATGAGGGTGTGGATGGGATGCTATCTACTGCTGATGAGGGTGTGGATGACATACATGTTATGCTATCTACTGCTGATGAGGGTGTGGATGACATACTTGGTATGCTATCTACTGCTGACGAGGGCGTGGATGACATACTTGGTATGCTCTCTACTGCTGATGAGGGTGTGGATACTTGGTATGCTATCTACTGCTGATGAGGGTGTGGATGACATACATGTTATGCTATCTACTGCTGATGAGGGTGTGGATGACATACTTGGTATGCTATCTACTGCTGATGAGGGTGTGGATGATATACTTGGTATGCTATCTACTGCTGATGAGGGTGTGGATGACATACTGGTATGCTATCTACTGCTGATGAGGGTGTGGATGACATACTTGGTATGCTATCTACTGCTGATGAGGGTGTGGATGACATACTGGTATGCTATCTACTGCTGATGAGGGTGTGGATGACATACTTGGTGTGTTATCTACTGCTGATAAGGGTGTGGATGACATACTTGGTATGCTAACTACTGCTGATAAGGGTGTGGATGACATACTTGGTATGCTATCTACTGCTGATAAGGGTGTGGATGACATACTTGGTATGCTATCTACTGCTGATAAGGCTGTGGATGGCATACTTGGTATGCTACCGTATCTAGTTCTGATGAGGGCGTGGATGACATACTTGGTATGCTATCTACTGCTGATGAGGGTGTGGATGACATAATTGGTATGCTATCTCTGCTGATGAGGGTGTGGATGACATACTTGGTATGCTATCTACTGCTGATGAGGGTGTGGGTGACATACTTGGTATGCTATCTACTGCTGATGAGGGTGTGGATGACATACTTGGTATGCTATCTACTGCTGATGAGGGTGTGGATGACATACTTGGTATGCTATCTACTGCTGATGAGGGTGTGGATGACATACTTCGTTTGCTCTCTACTGCTGATGAGGGTGTGGATGACATACTTGGTATGCTATCTACTGATGATGAGGGTGTGGATGACATACTTGGTATGCTATCTCTGCTGATGAGGGTGTGAATGACATACTTGGTATGCTATCTACTGCTGATGAGGGTGTGGGTGACATACTTGGTATGCTATCTACTGCTGATGAGGGTGTGGATGACATACATGGTATGCTATCTACTGCTGATGAGGGTGTGGATGACATACTTGGTATGCTATCTACTGCTGATGAGGGTATGGATGACATACTTGGTATGCTCTCTACTGCTGATGAGGGTGTGGATTACATACTTGGTATGCTATCTACTGCTGATGAGGGTGTGGATGACATACTTGGTATGCTATCTCTGCTGATGAGGGTGTGGATTACATACTTAGTATGCTATCTACTGCTGATGAGGGTGTGGATGACATACTTGGTATGCTATCTCTGCTGATGAGGGTGTGGATGACATACTTGGTATGCTATCTACTGCTGATGAGGGTGTGGATGACATACTTGGTATGCTATCTCTGCTGATGAGGGTGTGGATGACATACTTGGTATGCTATCTACTGCTGACGAGGGTGTGGATGACACACTTGGTATGCCATCTCTGCTGATGAGGGCGTGGATGACATACTTGGTATGCTCGCTACTGCTGATGAGGGTGTGGATACTTGGTATGCTATCTACTGCTGATGAGGGTGTGGATGACATACATGTTATGCTATCTACTGCTGATGAGGGTGTGGATGACATACTTGGTATGCTATCTACTGCTGACGAGGGCGTGGATGACATACTTGGTATGCTCTCTACTGCTGATGAGGGTGTGGATACTTGGTATGCTATCTACTGCTGATGAGGGTGTGGATGACATACATGTTATGCTATCTACTGCTGATGAGGGTGTGGATGACATACTTGGTATGCTATCTACTGCTGATGAGGGTGTGGATGATATACTTGGTATGCTATCTACTGCTGATGAGGGTGTGGATGACATACTGGTATGCTATCTACTGCTGATGAGGGTGTGGATGACATACTTGGTATGCTATCTACTGCTGATGAGGGTGTGGATGACATACTGGTATGCTATCTACTGCTGATGAGGGTGTGGATGACATACTTGGTGTGTTATCTACTGCTGATAAGGGTGTGGATGACATACTTGGTATGCTAACTACTGCTGATAAGGGTGTGGATGACATACTTGGTATGCTATCTGCTGCTGATAAGGGTGTGGATGACATACTTGGTATGCTATCTACTGCTGACGAGGGCGTGGATGACATACTTGGTATGCTATCTACTGCTGATGAGGGTGTGGATGACATACTGGTATGCTATCTACTGCTGATGAGGGTGTGGATGACATACTTGGTGTGTTATCTACTGCTGATAAGGGTGTGGATGACATACTTGGTATGCTATCTACTGATGATGAGGGTGTGGATGACATACTTGGTATGCTATCTCTGCTGATGAGGGTGTGAATGACATACTTGGTATGCTATCTACTGCTGATAAGGGTGTGGATGACATACTTGGTATGCTATCTACTGCTGATAAGGGTGTGGATGACATACTTGGTATGCTATCTGCTGCTGATAAGGGTGTGGATGACATACTTGGTATGCTATCTACTGCTGATAAGGGTGTGGATGACATACTTGGTATGCTATCTACTGCTGATAAGGCTGTGGATGGCATACTTGGTATGCTACCGTATCTAGTTCTGATGAGGGCGTGGATGACATACTTGGTATGCTATCTACTGCTGATGAGGGTGTGGATGACATAATTGGTATGCTATCTACTGCTGATGAGGGTGTGGATGACATACTTGGTATGCTATCTACTGCTGATAAGGGTGTGGATGACATACTTGGCATGCTATCTACTGCTGATAAGGGTGTGGATGACATACTTGGTATGCTATCTACTGCTGATGAGGGCGTGGATGACATACTTGGTATGCTATCCAGGGGCGTGCCTAGAAATCTGGACCCGGGGGGCTGAAGTCTGAACAGCAAATGTTGAAAGGTTCCACATCGGCGCGTCAGTCGCGCTTGCGCGTTAGGGGGGGTGTCTGAGAGGGGATGTGCCCCCCCTGCAGAATTAGAAAATTTTGAAAGTGAAAGGCCCAATGAAGCCATTTGGTGCAACATTTTTACACATTTATTGGTTATTTTCGGAGCATATATTTTAACAGATTTCCAACTGAGCCGCAAATTTTAGTTTTATATGAACACGCATGCTCAATAACTCGCAATCAAAGCATCAATGCTGGCATTTGGTGCAACATTTTTACATTATTATTGGTTATTTTGGAACATAGGCCTTTTATGCATATATTTATAGGAATATTTTCCATTCAGCTCCATTCTCAGGAAATTTATTTTTAGGGGGTACTATGCCCCCCTGCCACCACTGGCTATGCCACTCTTACTCCCTCTCCCTCTTTTTTTTCAAGACCCAGGGGGCTGAAGCCCCCAAAGCCCCCCCCCACCTCCCCTGGGCACGCACCTGCTATCTACTGCTGATAAGGGTGTGGATGACATACCCGGTACTTGGTATGCTATCTACTACTGATGAGGGTGTGGATGACATACTTGGTATGCTATCTAGGCCTACTACTGATGAGGGTGTGGATGACATACTTGGTATGCTATCTACTACTATACTGATGAGGGTGTGGATGACATACTTGGTATGCTATCTACTACTGATGAGGGCGTGGATGACATACTTGGTGTGCTATCTACTACTGATGAGGGTGTGGATGACATACTTGGTATGCTATCTACTACTGATGAGGGTGTGGATGACATACTTGGTATGCTATCTAGGCCTACTACTGATGAGGGCGTGGATGACATACTTGGTATGCTATCTACTGCTGATGAGGGTGTGGATGACATACTTGGTATGCTATCTACTACTGATGAGGGTGTGGATGACATACTTGGTATGCTATCTACTACTGATGAGGGCGTGGATGACATACTTGGTATGCTATCTACTGCTGATGAGGGTGTGGATGACATACTTGGTATGCTATCTACTACTGATGAGGGTGTGGATGACATACTTGGTATGCTATCTACTACTGATGAGGGCGTGGATGACATACTTGGTATGCTATCTACTACTGATGAGGGTGTGGATGACATACTTGGTATGCTATCTACTACTGATGAGGGTGTGGATGACATACTTGGTGTGCTATCTACTACTGATGAGGGTGTGGATGACATACTTGGTATGCTATCTACTACTGATGAGGGTGTGGATGACATACTTGGTATGCTATCTAGGCCTACTACTGATGAGGGCGTGGATGACATACTTGGTATGCTATCTACTGCTGATGAGGGTGTGGATGACATACTTGGTATGCTATCTACTACTGATGAGGGTGTGGATGACATACTTGGTATGCTATCTACTACTGATGAGGGCGTGGATGACATACTTGGTATGCTATCTACTGCTGATGAGGGTGTGGATGACATACTTGGTATGCTATCTACTACTGATGAGGGTGTGGATGACATACTTGGTATGCTATCTACTACTGATGAGGGCGTGGATGACATACTTGGTATGCTATCTACTGCTGATGAGGGTGTGGATGACATACTTGGTATGCTATCTACTACTGATGAGGGTGTGGATGACATACTTGGTATGCTATCTACTACTGATGAGGGCGTGGATGACATACTTGGTATGCTATCTACTACTGATGAGGGTGTGGATGACATACTTGGTATGCTATCTACTACTGATGAGGGTGTGGATGACATACTTGGTGTGCTATCTACTGCTGATGAGGGTGTGGATGACATAGGCCTACTTTGTATGTTATACTGTTGATAACAGTGGCGTAGCCAGGATTTTGGAACCGGGGGGCACAACTTATAGGCCTAAATGTACCGACGGAAATATTTTTTGCATGGTTTGAAAAAGTGAAGAGCAAAAAAAAAAAAAAAAAGAAAAAAAAAAAAAGATAATACGCGGTACCAACATGAAAACATAAAACTTTTATGTTTAATTCAATTTAATTCACAATTTTTCATATTTTTTACAATTCTCCCTTTTTCTGTCACCCTGGATAAAAAACAGTCTATTGTCAACCCAATTTTTTTTTCACCAACGCCTTCCGTCTACCAACGACCTTACATGATCCGACGGCCATGACGCACCCCCCCCCCACTGGCTATACGTCACTAGTTGATAATGGAGTAGATGACATACGGTACTAGTTTGGCACACCTAGTAGGACCCTAAATTATTTTGCCCACTGCCCACAAAAATGTGGGCACCATATAATTATTATCATTAATCTAGTACCATGGTGCATCTCTTGAAATCAACTTGCATTTTGAAAGTGATGTTGAATAATGAAAGTGATGTAGCTTTTCTTAGATCCGCCAATGTTTTCACCATGTTTGTAACTTCGGCGTTATGAATAAATATCACACAGTACACAATGGTATAGGATGGGCGCCTAGTTGCCGAGAGAAGATGATATTCTTGAGTCGCTATCTACTGCTGATCAGGGTGTGGGTGACATACATGGTTTACTATCTATACTGCATGCTGATAATGATAAAAATGGCTTTGTTTGCTTTGCTGATGAGCCTGAGAGGGTGCCGATGCAACAAGTTTGAGCCGCTATTCTGAAACTACGCCAGGTACCCCTTAGACTCTAGAGGGACCTTCCTATCATTAGACCGTAGGCCTAGGGCCTAATTGGAGGGGGAGGGGGGGGGCTATTTTGATATAGTGAGAGGAAAGAAAAAAAGGTGTAACTTAGAACCTTTTTGTCCCGTCGCCCTCTATAAACATGATAAAGAAAATTGCAACTTTTCTGCTACAATTTTACGTAAAATTTGTTGATTCCTCCCCCCTCCACTTGTCCCCCCCCCCCTCCTCGAAAAATTTGCTGGTGCCGCCACGCCGAGTAGGCCCCTATCATTAAATGATTACATTTAAAAAAATCTTGACAAGTACCGTACCGTAGCCAGTTTTGGGAAGGAGGGGAATACACTCCGTGACAAATTAGGTTTGTGTGCTATTTTGAACAGTTAAAGCCTTAATGTACGATTTCCGTCAAATTTTAATTTTGTTATTCTTTATTCAAAATGTTGAAATAATATTAGTAATAACTGCCGGGAAGGGCTGCTGTCCATTTTAAGTTGAAATAACAAGCTAAAGTGAAAGAAACCCCACTGGTTATTTAACATGCAGTTCTATGACATAGGGCCTATTATCATAATTTTTAAATTAGCCTATGATAATTATGTCGAACTTTGCTCTGTTGACCTACAAAGACAACAAATTTGGCCGATTCCATTTAGGTGAAAGTTGGGACATGTGTAAACATTACAAATAGGCCTATGCAAAAAAATCAGGTTTGAAAAAAAAATGAACCAATTTCATATTATATAAGATCGTACATTATGGCCTTAAGCAAAAAAGAAAAAAAAAGAAAAAAAAGAAAGAAAAAAAAGAAGAAGAAAAAAAAGTGGTTCGCTTGTTCAATTTTTCTTTTTAATTTAAATGCCGGCAGGATATTTTTAAATGGGGGCGCATTCCACCACCCGCACATACCCTCCCCCCCCCCGGCTTCTGCCTTCTTGGACAGGATTTGTGCGCCCGCCCCATACAGACTTGCCCCCTACTAGAAAAGTCCCCAACTTCAATGAGAGTTGTCAACAGCCTCCTGCTTCCCCCTTCTCCTTCAGCCGAGCACAAAATAGCTCGAAATGCCGCCAATGAAAATTAAAAGGCAGAGGAAAACAGTACAAAAACGTTCAACATAATGTGAATAATCGAATAATTGAATATCGGATCATCTCCTGATGAAGTAATTTGGGGAAAAACTATATCGCCCAACACTAAATTTTAATGAATTGTCATTTTCCTTTCGGCTGAAGAAAAGATGGCGCATGTGTTTTAGACCAAAAACAAGCAAGTTTACTACGCATCAACGAAGTGTTTTTATGAAAATTATATCAGGATGTCTGGGCGTGTAAAACAACGTTCATCAGCCAATACGGCCGACTCGTCGTCATTGTCTGTAAATGAGAGGATTTTGAAGGAGTGTCATTCTTTGTATATCGATGAAGAGAGAGGTAAGGGACCGATCGTTATTTACGGCAGGGGGGAATGGGTGTTTTGGCAAAAATATCGACAAAAAATGTCGCGTTCCCCCCTCGCGTCCGCTCAAAATTTTCGCGTTCCCCCTTGTTTTCCCAATTTTCTCCATTTAAAATTTAACAATCCCCCTCCTGGTTCAACTAAAATTTCAGGTTCCCCCCTCAAGACAACACAAAAATTTTGTGTTCCCCCTAAATTTACCCATTCCCCCCTGCCATAAATAACGATCGCTCCCTAAGCTTAAAAACTCAAATGTTGACGTGTCGTGTATGCGTGTTGTTTTGCAATGAAAACAAACTGCAGTGTTGCAATAACTGTACACGTTGACAAATGACAGTTGCCCTACTGTGTGACTGTTTGAAACGTGCTGATATCAGTGATATTATTGTAACAATATATACCATGAAAAAAAATGATGAAGCGAGACTCTTGACTCTGTCTCTGACTCTGTCATTGTTGAAATAGTACATCATCAATTGTTGAATTGTGTTAAATTCTGTAATGCAGTGAATGTTTTTTTTATCCATGCTCGTCCCAGCACCTCAAAAATGGACCCTAAATGGCGTAATCAGTGTAGAAAAATTTCACCCCTTATTGGCATAAGGCTCTGAAATTCGGTGTTAGAAACTAAAATGGACCCCTAAATGGCGTAAACTCTAAAACAAACCCATGGAAATTGAAAAAAGATACCCTAAACGTAAACGTCGAAACTTTACCTGATATAAAAGCACCCTTTTTTCTAAAAACGTTGACGCCGCCACAAGGCCAAAAATCGACCCTTTTTCGACGTTTTTGGGGACGAGCATGCGTACCACTTTGGTAAGCGAGTGACCCCCCGGGGTCGCTTGCCACAGCGGCAAGCAGCAGGAAAGTATGCTGGAGGCTTAGCCTTTAGGACAGCGTTCAAGCTTTGACTTGCATTTGGCGGACAGAATGGTGGAAACTTAAAGTGAAAGATATCCTACTTAAAAAAAGGAACATTTTCTACCTGGGTGAAATTTTGCGTAGAAACTGAATATGACATAATAAAAAATGCATAAATCATCAACTTGAAAATTTTCCCCATAGCACTGTACAGGCATATTTCTGCCCAAAACCCTCAAATTTGAGCTGAAAATTTCTGTTAAAAAATAAGTCCTTCAAAATGGAGATACTTAGGGCCTAAACAAAAAACATGTTGCTCTAGAGAAAGGTATTGGTAAGAGCAACATGTTCTTTGTTTAGCCTTATACCTCCCAGTTTTGAAGGACTTATTTTTTTAACAAAATCCATTACTTTTTTCACACCCTCAAAATTCTTAGGGGTAGGGGTAGCATATTGCAAGTTACTTTCTTTTCTGTAAATCTAACTTACTTATTTGCTATATCACCATTTAGCTATTGAAATACAGAGCAAAAAGACACTTAAAACATCCCTATAGCTCATACCATTGTGGAGATATGGCCTTTTAAATTCGAAAATGAGGCGAATATTATACTTTTTTCCAAATCAATTGTCACCCGAACCTTTGAGTTTCTACCTCTGCTACGAAAATAAAGAAATAGATGGATCCCATTCAATGCTTCTAAATCTAATATCATAATTGTACCCTTGTTACACACAAGTTTAGCATAGAAAATTAGGCACTATTTGATAGTTTTCATGTTCATACACTCACAGGAAATTAGCAAGTCAAAATTTTTGTCACCCCAAAACGGCCATTTTCAGCCAAAAAAAAAACAAAAAATGAATTTTTCTCAAAATCAGTGAAAAATAAGGGGTTTTAAGTGCCAAAATCTGAAAATATGTGACATTTTACCCCTAGAAACATTGGATTATTCAAGAATGTTGACTGTTTTCACCCCTAAATACTTTTTTCACACTTTGTCCGCCAAACGTAAGTCAAAGCTTGAATGCTGTCTTAGCATGTTATGTTTACGGTAATAAAGAACACATCTTGTCAAAGTCAAAGATTGACTTTCGTCAAAAATGTTCAGCCAGCATTAAACAAAATTACAAAACAGGCTCAAAACCTGGGGCTCAAAACAGTCTCATGTGAAAGGTCCATAACCCGATCGACAGCATCATCCCCGATTTTTTTCATTGTTGATGAGGTTTTGGTATCACATAATAGATACTATTTTTCTCATTACTATCCTGAAATTTGGCGCTCCAAGTCGATGTATTTCTGGAGAAATCATGAATCACCAGCGTTCGAAATTTTGGTTGTCCGGTTGCCCGGGACAACTAAAAAAGTTGCCGGACAACCAAAAATACTGATTCGGTTGTCCGGCGGACAACCATAAATCTAGCCAAAAGTCACATTTGTAGCCTACGGACAACCAAAAAATTAGACGGACAACCAGAAATTGTAATCTGGTTGTCCGTGGGACAACCATTTATTTTTCCTAAATTCGAACACTGTGAATCACAGCGGTTTTTACAGGTATACCAGTTTGTAAACAATGGTAAATACTTTGGATTTCTGGGAGGGAATTATGAACGAAATATCAGTCACCGCAACAGCTACTTTGGTTTCGCGTCATACACATTCTGTGAAAAAAGCGAACCACACTAACTGCTGAGGAGACGGTGCGCCGTATATAGTTATGAAAGCGGCAGCATTAAGCGTGGTGTGCTAAATAGCTCAATTGACTAGCTGCGTTTGTTTTTACCGAGAGGTACCCGGTTCAAAACCCGGTCTCGGAAGGTTTTTTTTCCTCTCCATTTTACCCAAACTTTTTTATATTCATTTGAAATGTACATATTGCAAGGGGAAATATATTTTGTTTCCTTTTTTTTTTTTTTTTTACGAAAAAAAAACCATTTTCCGTTCAATACGGGCCGGGCATTGTACAGCATGTCAGCATTCGTCATTGCCTGCCCAGAATGCAATTCACGTATACCAAGGTATTGGATTGCAAATTTGGTTATTTATTCACATTTACGCTGAAAATGCTCTCGTTTTTTTCACAAAGCAGCATAAAGGAGGCGATATTTGATATTATTATGTAATTTTAAAGACAATCCATATCCCAAACCAATAGGGTTACCCCCCTTTAATTCGATAATTCAGAACAGTGCATTGTGGGTAAAATTCTGGACGTGAAACAGGATATAAATTATACAATTGATCCTCCCATATAGATAGACGACTGAGGGAATGAACTTTAACTGATCGGAAATTCTTGTGCTTAAATTTTTCACAAGTTCATTGGTACTTCCAAGGTACATGTAGGTTCAAACTATCTTTGTTTGGATTCAGTTAGACTGTTAGTCAGTCAGACCCAACAATAAGTTTGGAAAAAAAATCGGAAAAAGTTCTTTTAAAAACTTGTACAAAGTTTGTCACCATTGAAATACTGTGTGAGCCCGGCCACAATATTCCCCAGATTTTTACCCACGATGTAGGCCTACTCTGCACATGCTGAATTAACAAACTTCCTTATAAATATATGGAACTGCTATTAATTAATCCCTCTAAAATTCCATGTGCGATTCTCATGTCACAAAACTAGATCATATTTGGGTCAAGTTAAGTAAAGACAACATAATGATTCCTTTTGCTAATGTCGACTATCTTTTTACTTTTTAAAATTATCTATTCTAGACATAGATAAAATATGTAAATTTTGTTTGGGCAAATTTGGCTGATTAGCAAATGGTTTGCCTTTTGTACCAGTACCTACAAAATAAGCACTTGTCGTATATCTTTTCTTTAAAATCATAATGGTATATGGATTCCTCATGCAATTTTGTAAATAGGCGGGGACATGTAATTATTTTACAGTAAAGTCTCAGTCTAGATGTACTTAGTTCTAAACTTTAAAAAATCAGAATTCAACGTCGATGATGTCACACTCAACACCCCTGAACTTTACCAGGGCTACTAATTGTGAATTTGAAATTTGTGTCACATCCCTGGTAAGGTGGTATAAAATTAATGTTTTGGTTCTCATCCCCTCCCTCCTCAATTTCTGGGATTTGTCAGATTAAATTGTTTTATTTATTTATATTTTCAAAAAATTATTAGAGAACATCAATCACTTCCAAGAATTTACTCTAGAGGGTTCATTTCTCAGAATCTCACATTTAAAAAAAAAGAAAGAAAAATGGCTTCCTCCTTTCCTCAAGCACTGTTGGAAAAGATTGAAAACTTCCAACAATGCTAATTTTACATCTTTTGGGAAAAAAAACTCCCTCTCTTATCAATTCAAGAAAATCCACTGGACAAGAACCAAAGCATTCATTTTATACGGCCTAATGTTCAGGGGTGTTGAGTTTGACATCATCGACTTGCGTTGAATTCTTCTGATTTTTTTTACACCCATTGGATTTTGTGTACACGTAGTAAAGTAAAGTTAACTTTGTTTTGTTATGGTTATGCGTCATGAATATGAAAAGGTGGTGGTGTTACATTTGTTCATTTTTTCAAAACATTTTGTCACAGATCTTAGAAATTGATAGGAATTAGGGCTTATTTTGGTCTTATTTGTAAATCTTTGGGAAAATAGTTTTATTTGATGACTAAAAATTATTTTGTGTGCAACATTTTTGTGTGTGATCATACAGCTGTGTGGACCTTTGATATTTGAGAAAAATGTTTTGACCAAGGTGGTCAGGTTTGCTCAGAAATTGCTGGGAGACAAAGTATAATGAATTGAAAATGCCCTTTACAAACAGTTTTCCAATTGCTGCAGATTTTGTTGCATAAGCATGGGTATACACAGCACCATATAGCATTGTGGCCAAAGTAATAAATAAAGGTATTTTGACAGTATTGGATGGGCGGTTAATAATATCACATTTTGCTTGTTGTAAAGTCTCTGGGTGGGCGTTATAGGGGCATCGATACGGTACTAATAATGCCACAATAATAATAATAATAGTCTAGTATTGTCTCAAATCTTGAGAAGATTTTGATTTTTAATAATAATCCGATGTGGAATGCATTTTCCCGCTCTTTTTCCCCCATTCGGCTAATGCTCAGTATATTAAAGCTTGAGAAAATGAAAGTAAAGATACTTGGAGCTTTCAAAACTTACGTTCTTAAACACGAAATGAAATGCACATGCATTTTACTTACATGTTTACTAAATAAATGCTTTTAAACTATGTACATGTACCAGTACCAACATTTGGGAAATACCACCTCACCCCACAAAAAAAAAATTAAAAAACCAATTTTTTTAAATTGACCATTTTCTTTGCTCAGACAATATACGGATATCTGCGAAACGAATGCACGTTGTAGCTTTTAAGTTTTAGACATACTTTTTTTTTCCTTTTGGCCTAAATAAACAGATATTGCTAGGACAGAAAGGATATCTTCCCCTTCCCAGAATCCTTTGCAACATAATGCATCACCTCATTGCATCAAATTACACTCCTATTACTTTGTACAGGTTCCCGTTTCCCTTAAGTTGTTTTCATGATGAGAATAAACTGGCTAAACGTGGGGCGGTTGTCAAAAAATAAACATAGTTTGCAAAATCTGGATGTGGTCTGTTCACTGAGGTACTTTTTGTCATTATAAAATATCGACCCATGTTGCAAAAGATAGCAAATCAGTACAGAAAATTGAAATAGAAGAAATGTATTGTGGGAAGAGAAAAATATCGTCTCTAGGGCTAGGACATTCCACAATTATTTGCAGTTTTGTAATTGCCTTTATCTGTTGCATAGAATAAATAATAAACACTTGACTTTGACAAGTTCAAAGTTAAACAATTTTTATAACAAAAAAAAAATTGGCATAGTGACAGATCGGATGTAAACTTTGGACTTGATTGATATTTGATAATGCCATCTTCAAATGAGGCAGGCCTCAAAATACTTATTTTATTTCGGAGGCTACTTGTGACAAAAATCGCCCCTGTAATTCAGCTTTCAGTGATATTTTCAGGATTTGGGGGCAAAATACCTATTATTTTCCACTTACAGCATGTATTTTGAGCCTCAAGCATTAAAATTGATTTTTTTTTCAGGAGCTAATTTCTATTTTACTGTAATTAAATTTGTAGTGACTATTTGGGGATTTTCGGGAGAAAATCGCCCTTAGCCATCATCCATTTTGAGCCCTGGCAAGGCTGGCATTTTACCTAATTTTTTCATAAGGGGCGTTTATTAGAGTTTAATTTACATAATTATGTTATAAGGGTCCTGAGACGTTTTAGTAGCTTTTCTGATGTAGATAATGTATTGCAAGTTTACACCGGACTTGCAGTCCTCCAGCTATTTCACTGAACCGACGTCTATCCAGGCCTGGAAATAAGTCGGTCTGAACCAGGAGCCAAACATTTGGAAAAGCGGCTCCTGGTCCTGTAATTTTCTAGTGAACCAGGAGCCATTTTTAAAGAGCCAGGAGTCATTTTTCTTAAACTTAGTATCAAAATGCTTATTTTTGTTATTTCTACAGCTTTCGATGCTCACCTGAGACTTTTAGATCCATGTTATTTGTTATAACTTATTATATTATTAATTATTGTCACAAGTTAACAAATAACAAGTTATACAATGAATGTTATTATATCTGAACAGACCAGTTGAGTCTTATTTTATTATTTTATTTTATTTTATTTTATTTTATTTTATTTTATTTTATTATTTTATTTTATTTTATTTTATTTTATTTTATTTTATTTTATTTTATTTTATTTTATTTTATTTTATTTTATTTTATTCATTTTTTTTTTTAAATTAATTAATTTTTTTTTTTTATTCAATTTGGCCTTTTATTTCATGATTTTAGGAAAATTGTTAATATCTAGAAACACTGTCGCCAAAATTCAAGATGGCCGCCTTCATGTTTAGTGATCGTGGTGATCACCTAACCTGAAAACAAGGCAAAATACTGCCAAAATTATGAGCCCTGAAGGCAAATATCAAGGAAAATTGGTGAAATGTTAGGTAAAAGATAAGATTTGGCACTGCATTTTGTTGAAAATACATTGGAAATGGCCAATATTTTGAGCGGAAATGAACTTGCCTGACGAAGTTTTACTGGGCCATTTCCTGAGCACTGATACCGGGCGCAAAATACCGATTTTCTCTGGCGCCTGGGCGTGTAATTTTGGTTGGATCCAGGCGTTAAAACTCAGTAACCGTGGGGTAAAAATCGCTCGGCGCCTGCTTGTTTCCAGGCTTGCGTCTATCAGTCACTTCAACATTAATGGTACCCTTTAGCAAATTGAAATACCCTGGGTGGGCGCTTATTGGAGTATGGGTGCTTATTGGAACAAATACAGTATTCTGTGATATATTGGCAGCAAAATGAAACTTTTATATACAACTGATATTAAGGAGAGAAAAATCAGTTTGAATAAAATCTTTGTTTTCAAAAAAATAGTGCCAAAAACCCTGTAGTAATTCAATGGGATTTTGAGATGACAAAAAATTGCGTACGTCAAAAACGCCTTTTGGGAACAAATTAAAACTTGGCAAGTAAGGTTTCCCCGTATCATTTTCAAGTAGTTCTGTGCATGACACCATAGCCGATAAAACCACCTTAAAGAACTGTGCCCTGATGTTGTTGATCATAATGCATGTGCAAACAGTAGTCTGGGATACATGATGTGTAACTTGAGGGCAGTATTATGTGTGTGCTTGCATTGAAATGGAAAGGGATGGTCAGTCATGATGTAATGTTATCTTGCTTAGAAGCTCTTAGATGTTCACAATGAGAAATATCTGCAATGAAAAATTCAACTGCTAAGATAAAAACACCAATGTATCTTAGTGTACATTGTATCTCTGTTTTAACAACCAATTCAATTGACCCAATTCATTTTTTGTTTTCAAAAATTACATAGACTTGTTTGATAATGATAACATTTTGTTTGTTCCAATGTCACCTTCTGTAAATGGTTTTGTTGTGTGTTGGTGTGGGGGCATCTTCCAAAAATATTGTGCTTTAGTAACACTAGGATCTACAACATGCTCATCTTTCAGGGCACATTTCTTTAACCCCTACACATTTGTACATTCATTGAATGACCTTTGAAAATTTGGGTACAAAAACTCATACTCTGCAACTTGAGGTCAAATTTTGCACAATGGTTGTTTAATTGAGGTTATCGAACTATGCCATTGGGATGAGGTTATTGTGGTCCATAGTGTACAGAATAATGTAAGTTTATAGAATAATAGGAGCAAGGGCAGGATCGGAGTATTTGAAAAGATTTGTCCAAAATATGATGCGATGTTTTAAAAGCATGTGGGATTTGCATCTTCTTTTAGGGTCATTATACAGACTTTGATTTTTCAGTAGCCTATTAGAAGCTTGCATGGCTGTGATATCGCAGCGTGATATGAAAAAAATTCAAGTCACTTGGACAAATTTTTTTACACCGAGCTTGTAAAAACCTGGCTCTAAAGGTTTAAGTTTTAAAAGCATCGCAGCATTGCATTGCGCTGCGGTGTGGAGTCTGAATCTGACTTACAGAGCAGTTCTTCTGGGGTGAACCAGACCTGCCTGGTTATCAAATTAATCAGTGACAAGGTTACCTCTGAATTTGACAGGTGCTAATTGATGTTTTTGCATCAATTAGCACCAGTCAAATTCATAGATAACCTTGTCACTGATTATATTGATAACCAGGCAAGTTTGGTTCACCCCAGATTAAGGCTCTCACCAATTCCCGGGTACCCGAGTTCCCGCCCGTTCATGGCCTACCCGGGTCCGAATTCACGGGTCAAAGTACCCGAAAAAAAAAATTAAAAAAAACAAAAACTTTAGAGAACCACTTGACCTATTCTGAAGTGCTAGGATCACTTACAGGTAATTTGAAAAAAAATTACGAAAAAATTACAGTTTGTTAACCTTGCTATACAAACCACAAACTAATATTTACCTCTTCATATATTACATATTATAAATGCATGGAAAACCAATGCATTTATAATATGTGATAGATGAAGAGGTAAACATAAGTTTGTGGTTTACATATTAAGAATAACAAACTGTAATTTTTTCGTAATTTTTTTCAATTTTTTTTTTTCAAATTAACTGTGAATGATCCTAATGATCTTAGCATTTCAGAATAGGTCCAGTGGTTCTCCAAAGTCGCCGAAAACTTTGGAAAAAAAAAATTTAAAAAAAGAAGATGACCTGCTCTGGTGGGGCTTCCTTTAAAACACATTTTGAATACCATACCGGTATTTATAATTTAATTAATTGAATGGCTTTGAGTGCAAATGTGATGCTGACCAGCGAATTGTGAGCGCACGCACATCATCTGAGCATACAATATTTTTTAACTAGTCAAATATTGTAGTCATCAGGGCACCACAGATGTGTTTCAATATCTGTGAGGGGACTTTGAAGAAGTTATGCAATTAGTGGATTTATTGTCCTGTACCACTCCAAAGGCTGATATAAATAGTAATCTACAATATTGTAGGATTTTTGGTGTTGCAAAATTCAATAAAGGTCAAGTCCAGGTCATCTAGTAAATCTTTCAGTTTTTGTGGTGTCCAAAATCAAGGTTAATTGGTGGTCAAAATGCATGTAATTTTCTAATCACCATGAGGCTAGAAGGTCCCTAAAGGCATTAATAATCTCTTGTGAGCGCAGGGAGCAGGAAAATTTGCATATTAAAGCGTTTCCGTACTGTTTTCCTAAGCCTTTTTAGAGCGTTTTATTTAAAAGGCGCCCCATGAATTCCAAAATCGCTTGTCTCCCCTCTCTGCTGGCCAAAAATTGCTTGCCCCCCCTTTTGGCTCGCCAAAAATTTCTTGCCCCCCCCCCCCATTTTACCCTCACCCCAGAGCTCATAATTATTGCACAGTCCCTTTGTCTGAAGGTTCGCTAGTCCGAACACGTAATTTACCATTCGCTAGTCCGGATTCTGAAAAAGGTTCTCTAGTCCGAAGATCGGGTTCTCGAGTCCGAGGGTTCACTAGTCCAATATTTATAAGGTTCTCTAGTCGGAATATAGAATAAGGCACGCGAACCCTAACCCTAAACCCTAACCCTAACACTAACCCTTATTCTATATTCGGATTAGTGATCTTAATTTGGTTTTCGGACTAGGGACCAGTCGGACTAGAGAACCCAGAACCTTTGGACTAGCAACCCTTTGGACTAGAGATAAATCACAGCCCTATTGTCCTTTACCATAGGCCTTCAAACACATGCCTTTACCCCGGGCCTTTACTGGGTAAACTCTGATTTTCCCTATTGTTTTTTTTAAACAATGTGGTTTAAGATTTTGTTTAAATAGGTAAAATGCATTGGTTTTAAGAAAATTGCATTTGTTAGTTCTCAAAAAATAATTTGATTGTCATAGTCATAGTGGAAAACAATTGTTTTCCTATTCTAATTAGCAGACCATTCAGTCCCTGGCGGAGTTTACACTTCGGTCACATGGTCAGCTAGCAGCAGACGTGACCAGGCAAGGCCAGTGCACTGGTCAAGTGTTGGTCAACTGGTCAGTTTTAGCCTGCTAGCCAGTCAGCTCATGGCCAGCCTTGATGAGGGTTTATAAGCATTTAAATAACATGTTCATTATACTGTGATTTGATGACATAAAACATGGAAGTTAAGAGATAAATAAGCAATGTAGTTGATTAGGTGTTGATAGGGTTGCCAGAGTATTTCAAACTCAGCATCAACTATGTCATGGAGGTGGCTGGCAAGCACAAAAGTAGCCCAATTTCCGGTTAAAGGATGTGGCGGGTAGTGCAGAAATAGTTCAATTTCCAGTGAAAGGAGGCGGCTGATAGTGTAGAAGTAGCCCAATTTCCTGTCCAAGGAGGTGGCGGGCAATGCAGAAGTAGCCCAATTTCCGGTTTCCAATCAAAAGAGGCGTCTGGTAGTGCAAAAGTAGCCCAATATCCAGTAAAAGGAGGCAGCTGGTAGTGCAGAAGCAGCCCAATAATCAATGATAAGGCACTCAAGCTGATAATTATTATTTGGGTTATTTTACTGATATCAGGTAAGAAAGCACCCAATTGTGTGTTTTTGAAACACTCTCACAGCATGCACCAGTTGTATAGCCAATATAGTAGACTTCTTTATGAAGTTACATGTAGTTTAGATGAATTAGGGGTTCATTCATATATTTTCATGACTACGTTTCGTCATTGTGTACATCATTCGCGCCTGGCGTAAATAGCTCGCGAGCATACGTGCATATATCCTACTCGCGGGCGTCCATCGGTTCTAGCGCGGCTTGTTTACGACCGGAAAGCCGGGAATAAACATTGTTTATGCCCGCCTATCGACCAATCACACATGGTCATGTTTTTTAACCTGGGACCCAATAAAAGGTGGGGTTGTAACATTTTCACCCCACAATACGACTTTGTATGCATGTATTTTCACAATACTCTGTAAGAGAGACTTGATCATGGGCTCATTGGAAAGCTTAGTTATTTAGCTTTAAATATCAGAAGGAAAAATTAAAAAATGTTTCTGCTAATTGCTACAGTTCATTAAGTGTAATTAGTCAGGGGTGGGGGATGTGGTAGAGGAGGATGTGGTAGAGGAGGAGGAGGAGTATTCTACATACTGGGTCCAGTAATTACTTAAATATTATTTGTTGTATGCAATGTATAACTGTACAATTCCTTGTTGTTGTATAATTAAGTATGTTTTGCTCATTATAATTAAGAAAATGGTTAATTAATGATAATTAATGAGGTTTTAATTACAGATTCAACAAAACGCAAATTGCGCAAATTGTAGGCTTTCTGACTGTAAAACATCTTCACAATAGGCCTACATGCAGTTTTCCTCAAAAGATTATGGTACATTTGATGTTTTATTTAAGTCAATGAAAATACTTTTCATTTTATACTTTGTATTAATTACCAAGTGTCTATCGTCTGTGATATGTTACCTACATGTATATCTTCTGATCACTTATATTTATTTTGAGCCACCCTGAATCACTTGGGGTATTACATGTTATACATGCATGACAATTATCAAATTTGTTTTAAACATTCTTTTATAAAATGCATTAATGCAGCAGCAGAAATAGTGTGTATTACTGCATTACAGTACCAAGAAGAAAATTACATTCCCAATTCAGCATTTGAGACACCCTATATGCAAAATACATGCAACATGCATATAAAACTATGTGATAATTGTGTAGAAATTATTTACAGGATATCATAATGTGTTTATCCAATCAAAATAAAATTAATAGTCAGTTTTATTTGATTTGCATAACAATTTTATTGAAAAGTGTAGTTTCGAACACTTAAAAAAAGTAGCATTTTTTGAACACCCTGTATTTTTGACATAACATTAATTAAGAAAAATAATTTTGAAATGGCTGGGTGGGTATTGGGTTAAGCTTCATTAGCAATGCACACATTTTTCATGTTTTTGCCTAATGAGTACTGTAGAGGGAAAATACTAAACCATCATTTTCACATTTTTTTGGTTTGTTTCACCCTGTATAATGTTCAGGTCACCCTGTATATTTGACTTAATTTTATACTTTTTAGATTCCTTATACAATATGCTTCCAGGAAATATATACTTTTATATACTTCAATTGTAAAGTTTTTGAGATTCATTGCTTTAAGTGTGAAAAGGTGCCATATTTCTTGAAAATGCACATGTTACACAATTGGGTCCCAGGTTAAAAAACATGACCACATGCTGTTATATAGATTTAGGGGTTCATTCATATGTTTTCATGACTCAACGGTTGTTTATGCCCGAGGGGCCGCTTCCCCGTTCATACATACCAGAACATTTTGTGATTCTTATTTCATCCAAAATAATAACAAAAAATTACAAATATCATTATTAAATATCATGATTTCCCTTCATTTTTCCTACCGGCGATCGCACATCCGGGACACCATAAACGCTGTTTATGCCCGGCTCTCGACCAATTACGCGCGCTGTTACATAGTGTGTATGTATGAAAATGTGATTTAGGCTAACAAGAAGTTTGCCTCAGATGACTGTCAACACTCAGATCTTCTCAAATTTGAATTTTATTGCATTTTGTTCATGTCCCTGGGGGGTCACTCCCATTGTGGCCTGTACACCATCCGCGATAATCAACTTTTGAAAAGCACCCTAAACAAGGATTTAACCCTTGGCTAAAACAATACCCTAAACAGGGATTTTATTCATTGCATCAAATTTCATACCCTAAATTTCATTTCCGCGTATTAGCAATATTGCAATTTTGCTACCCTTTTTCCCAATATTTCATGTTTTTGACACCCTAAACGCGTTACTGCCAGTATTATGCTTACCCACGAAAAACTACCCTTTTACGTGTTTTTCATTATCATGGATGGTGTACAGGCCACAATGGGAGTGACCCCCGGGTTCATGTTCAGAGAACATTTTTTTTTTGTATATATTTATTTTCAGGGGAAAACTGAGTGGATAGTGAACAAGTTGTCTCTTTTTTTCCTCTCTTAAAATTAAAAAAATAAAGAATCAAAAATAGCAAATGTTTACCATTTTAACTCATTGCAAAAGGTCATTCTACCTGGCATTTGAGCCCATCTAATTTTAAAAATTGTGTGTAAAGCAATCTTTTTGTTTTTACCCTGTGTTAAATGTCAAATTGCAAGTCATGTGTGTTGACTTCCACATCATCAAGCCCTATAAATGCCACCACCAAAATGCCATCCAGGCTCTTCCAGATGGAATCCATATACCCCCTATGGCAGACATGACCTTAATCTCCCAGACAGGGAGTGTAAATTTCAAGTGGAGTTACCTTAATTTGTGCCTCCATTTGAAATCTGCGCCCTAAATGTGGAAGATTAAGGTCATGTCTTTGACAGGGGGTGTATGAATTGCAACAGGAATAGCCCATTTCAAACACAGTATCTTAAAAAAACATTAAAAAAATAAATTGCCTCCTAAATAAAAACACAATTATTAACTGAATGTGGTAACTTAAAGGCCCATTCAGTGATTTACTCATCCGGACGATCGTAAAAATCATCAAAATTAAGATTTTGGTACCTTTGTCATTGTCATAGACCCTGTTCACATTAGAAAATGTTCTTCTTTCGACGAACCTCGAACGAAGATTAAAAATTGTTTTTCCCTAATGTGTAAGCACTTTTCTTCCTTCAACGAAGATTAAAATTAAAAAGGTTGTTTCGACGAAGGAATACTTTGTTCGACGAAGCTAATTTTGTAATGTGTACGCTCACTTCGTTCGACGAAGGAAATTGGTCATGTGGCAAGTGACCTTCGCCGGCTTAAATAATAGCCGGGCGTTAATAGCTTCGTTCGAGCTTCGTTCATTTTCATGAAATGTGTACAGTGCAATGTCTTCGTTCGATCTTCGTTCAGCGTAATGTGTACGCATGCTTAATTAGTTAATCAAGATTAACTTATCTTCGTCGAATGAAGAAATCTTTCAATGTGAACAGGGTCATAGATGATTAGATGTGCTAACATAGCCTGCTAGTGGTTCAGCCGAAAGCTGTGTATTTAAGACAAAACAAGACATTTTACATGAATCTGTAATTTATATACTGAAAGTATATAAAATAGCTAAATGTATTTGAATGGGGCTTCAACTTCGTCAATACTGCTGTTTTCTTCGTTTTTTTTCTGAAAAAGTGAGACAATTTTGGAAAAAAAAGGACCCATCCATATACCAAAATTAGCTTAGAAAAAGGGGTCATTGATTTACCAGAAGGCTAAAATTGCTACCCATCTCATCTCTGTATGGTCATTTGTACTGAGTACCCCCCCTGGGTTGTAAGCGGACTTTTTGCAAAAAAAGTTCCACATTTTGGAAGTACTGTACCCCACAAAATAAATTGTGGCTTGGACCTGGCATTTACCTGTGTTCTCATCCGATGTGTTATTACTTCCATATAGTGACTTTTGACATTATAATCGGCCAAGTCTTTTTTCACCCACTTAAAATGTTGTTGGATTATGAAAGAAAGTGGCATGATTTATCCCGCATGCATGCAAATATCATTTAAGACTATCCCCCTGACTTAAAGGAGAATATTCCGATTTCACCAGCTTACCACCCCACAATTTGAATGACCCTTGACCCTACTCCCCAACTCTGTATTTTAATATCAGTATTTCAATCGCTTTTTAATTTAGAGCCAATAAAAAATAATAATAATGAAAATGGCTAATCATTCTGTCTATATATTCAATTTTATCTCACAGAATTTACGCCGGAAACTTACCCAACAAAATAATAGTGTTTCTAAAATTGCCTAACATACCCTCATAATTATAGAACTACTGGTACTTTGCATAAATTGTAGGCCTATATACTAATTTTTAGCTCCTTGTGCTAACAAAACATTAAATGTTATAACTGTTACATGTGGGTGTGCCAAGTTAGTGCTTACTAGTGATGTGAGCTCTATTGTTGGCTATAGTGCGTCTCCTCGCGAGTAACGCCATGTTGGATTTCGCAGTGAATCAGTGCGTTTACGCAGTTACATCACCAGTGTGTGGACAAATTGCCCTTTTATGCATGTGTATACGGCTATATGCCCCGCGAAATTAGGTTAGCGTGCACGATTTGAATCTACCGCTGCGAAATTCAATATGGCGTTATCTCTCAACTTGAGACAAGATACACTATAGCTTGCATTTAGGCCTACACTGTCTGAAAACTGACAAGAGGTGGGAAGTGATGTGTAGGTTGGGATGACTCAAATGCATACTGTGCAAATGCATACTGTGCATACTGTACTCAATAAACAAAATGCCCACCCCTTTAGAAAGTTCTGGAAATCTTAAATTGCCAATACTGTATTTGATCTAATGTATGAACTAAATAAAAATTCCTTCAAAAAAGGAATGGGCACCCAATGAAAGTTTTGATGTGATGTGCTGAAATAGTGTCCTCTGATAAACAAGGCATAAGTATAGAGTGTGCTATATTTTGACAAGATTTAATCAACCAGTCATATTAGCTGATAAGCGCATTCTTGATCTAGGACCAAGAGCTGGAAGCAGTCAAATGATCTCAATTGGTTAATAGGGGGTACTACACCCCTAGCCAATTTTGGCTTATTTTTACATTTTTCTCAAAAATTATAGCGCATTGGTGACAAGTAAGATATGTATATTTAGGGGCAAGGACTACAACTACTGCACTGAAAATTCAGCAACTCAAGACAAGTAGTTATTGATTTATTGATCAAATATTGGTTTTCCCTCATTTTTGACTGTAACTCCATATACTGTTGTCTGTGCTGAAATAAAATTTCCAGTACCCCTATAATATACATATCTTACTTGTCACCAATGCTCTATAATTTTTGAGAAAAATGCAAAAATAGGCACAAAATTGGGCAGTGGTGTAGTACCCCCTGAAAGGAAGAATCCGCAATCACAACATTTTACCTTATGTTAGAAAAATATTTATTAAGCACAATTTTTTTTTGGGGGGGGGCCTCATAATTGATCACTAATCTTATATTATTTAAAAAAAAGGTGTCCATCAGGGCTAGCCTATCTAGTTTTATAGGGTACTCCCATATCTTTTGGGTAAATATACTCTATTGAGTCAGTCAAACCTATTATGACTATTTGCTTAAATGTCTGGTATGTTTGTCCCAGTTTATACACCTATAAAAGACCAAGCCTTCCTAACTTAAACATGCTGTCACACAAAAACTTTTTGTATCAGATTTTTGTTAAGAAAGCAGAGCATAATAATATAGCTGGTATTGCTTTACAATTTGCTACACAATCGTAATTGTTTTTAATTTTTATAGTAGCAACATTTTGTGTTGGAGCCACCTTAATTACAAACTAATTCTAGTAATAGTAGCAACATTTTTCTCAATTTGTATGTATTAAAAAAAAAATCTTGTGAAGTAACTTAAGAACTTCTGATTTCCCCCCAATCATTCGGTAAGAGCTTTAAAAAGTAATTTATTCACAATTCTTGAAAAAAGGGACAGTAAAAAAGGGTCATTGGATGAGAGGGAGTTGAAAAATGGGTCCAAAAAATGTTAGGTGTAGCATTTATATTTCAGGTCAGTTGAGGTATAGCAAACATTTTTTTCTCCTTACCAGTGGGCTATTCCAGTTGAAATCCACACCCCTATGGAAGACATGACTTTAATCTCCCACACAGGGGGTATAGAGTTCAAATGGAGTCACCCATTCAGGTAACCTCATTTGAAATTCACACTCCCTGTGCTTATGTCTTCCATATGGATTTCTACTGGAATAGTCCTTTAATTGATAATATTAATTGATCACGATCATTAAGTTAGGTAGTATTGCTACATGTACTACTAATCATTCATGGAACTCATTGTATACTAAGACACACCTGTGACAAAAGCCAAGATTGAAAGGTTAAGGTGGTACGAAAGGCAAAATCAAGTTGCTCTGATTGAGATTAAAATAGACTTGTTGCAGAGAGATATGCAAAATAATCTTAATTCCAAAATTTGAGCCGTCGGACAAACGGTTTTGAGATATTGCTGTTGAAAGATTCTTTGTATTCTATTGTTTTTGCCAATATATTGATGAAGTTTAATGAGGAAAATTGGCAAAATGTGCTCATTAATATTAATTTTGCCAATATTTTTCCAATATTTTATGAATAAACCTTCATACTACTTTTACCTTTAAAATTTTGACCTGAAACTTTGCCAATGTGTCTCTATGACCTAAACCTTTAACATGTGATTTTCCATATCTAATTTGCATATTTGCATGATTAGTTAGCTTTAAGTATAATGCTAATAAAAAAATCACATGTTAATGTTTTAGGCCATAGAAACCCATTGGCAAAGTTTCATGTCAAAATCATATAAAATAAAAGTAGTATGAAGGTTTATTCATAAGATATTGGTATAATATTGGCAAACATGAATATTCATGAGCACATTATGCCAATTTTCCTCATTAACTTCATCAATATATCGGCAAAAACAATAGAATACAAAGAAACTAAAAACATGTATATCTTGACAACCGTATGTCCGATTTCCTTCAAACAAAAACTATTTTGCTCAGTGTATTTAGCTTAACTTATTCAATCTATTCAAATGGTTCTAAATTCAGTTTCTGTTTTCCAGAAACATCGTTTCGAACCCCCTTAAATAAATTAAAAAATGGGTAGCATATTCCAAAAGTAGGAAAAAACAGCATCCTCATCAGACATTTTTGGATGAGAGGTCACTGTGTTACTATTCTACTTGGATCCACAACATGCTCATCTATCAGGGCACAGTTTTATGACCCCAATACATTTGTACATTCATTGAATGAACTTTGAAAATTTGGGTACTAAAACTCATACTTTGCAACTTGAGGTCAAATTATGCACTATGGTTACTTTATTGAGGTTTAAGTGAAGTATGCCATTGGGATGAGGCTATTGTGGTCTATAGTGATAATGAGCATTGGTTTGTCTTGTGATCTGTTGGCCAGCGTCCAAAATACCAATGGACAGTAAAAAAAGGGGTCATTGGATGAGAGGGAGTTGAAAAATGGTGGTCCGATAATTTATATTTCAGGTCAGTTGAGGTATAGCAAACAATTGTTTCTCCTTACCATAGGCCTATTCCAGTTGACATCCACACCCCCTATGGAAGACATGACTTTAATCTTCCACACAGGGGGGTGTAGAGTTCAAATGCAGTCACCCATTCAGGTAGCCTCATTTGAAATTCACACTCCCTGTGCTTGTCTTCCATATGGATTTCTACTGGAATAGCCCTTTAATTGATAATATTAATTGATCACAATCATTAAGTTGGGTAGTATTGCTAGCTACTCATCATTCATGCATACTAAGACACACCTGTGACAATAGCCAAGATTGAAAAGGTTAAATAAATTAAAAAGTAGTGGTGTATTCCAAAAGTAGGAAAAAACAGCATCGTCATGATAGGTCGGACATTTTTGGATGAGAGGTCATGGTGTTACTATTCTACTTGGATCCACAACATGCTCATCTATCAGGGCACAGTGTTATGACCCCAATACATTTGTACATTCATTGAATGAACTTTGAAAATGTGGGTACTAAAACTCATACTCTGCAACTTGAGGTCAAATTTTGCACTATGGTTGTTTTACAGAGGTTATTGAAGTATGCCATTGGGATGAGGCTATTATGGTATATAGTGATAATGAGCATTGGTTTGTCTTGTGATCTGCTGGCCAGCGTCCAAAATACCGATGGACCAACCTGCTAAGAGAGAAATTTGTAAATTTTGCAGATATTTTATTTTCACAGCCTACACTATTGCTTTGATCTATAAAATGGTCTCATCTTCAGTGACTTAGTTCGTAATATACATTAGATGATGAAAGGTCAAAAGTTGACCTCAAAGAGTGATGAATGGGTTTTTGTACCCAAAGTTTACAAAGCATATTGGGCTCAAAGAACTGTGCACCCTTGCTGATTAATACATTTGAGATCCTAACACATTTTGCTTTAAAAGCCATAATATGATTTCCATCAAATTTTAATTTTGTTATTCTTTACTCAAAATGCTGATATGTAGTATTTACTAATCAATAATTTCTTAATTTGATCAATAAATTACTTTTCAACCATAATGTAGGCCTACAATCTTATAATATGAAATTGGTTAATTTTTTTCAAACCTGGTTTTTGGCATATTTGTATTTTGTTTATCCCGGATGTTTACACATGTTCCAACTTACACCTACATGGAATGGGCCAAATTTGTTGGTGTTTGTCAGGCAAACTGTTCTAGCAATTTTTAAATGTCATAATTCACACATTTAAGTCCCCCATACCTTCATGTTAAAAGGGCAAAATAGCCAGTGTGGTTTCTTTGTCCATTATCTTCTTATTTCATCTTAAAATGCTTTTTTTGAATTCTTGATAATTCTTGATGCTTTTTCAAATACGTTATGAAAATAAAATGTCTTGAAAATACAGTATAAAAACTGCACACCTATATGTACAGTAAGAAGAATATTTTAATCAAATTAAAGTAAGACTTCAACAATTTTCATTGCCGCCAGTAACTCCAATTTTTGACATCATAAGTTACAATTAAAGGCAACAAACTTGACTAGTTTTACACAGCGTTTATTTGCTTGAATTATAGTATTTGTGGGTAACAACAAGTTGCTGTTGCATTATTTGTTGAAAAAAAGTTGGCATGAAATTTGTGGGATGTTTATCAACCTACGTTGCTAGTTATGCACAGCTACTGAAGATTGGCATGTACTATGCACTATACACACAAGCAGCCCACACGCACGTAGAAAAGGCATAGCAATAGTATAATAAGTATTATCATCATCATCGTCATCTTCTTCATCGACAGTGATATCGAAAAGAAGATTCTTCACTCCGTTCAGGTGAGGAAAATTGTTTATTTAGATGAGATTTCGTTTGGTTAAAATAGGGTTCAATTTTGATGATGGATGTACATTTGTGTTGGGCAGTGTCCTCATAGTGTTTTGCTGCGACATGTATGCTATACTGTACATGTGTTTGTTTGTTGTTTTGTGTAATCAAGAAGTGGGCATTAGGCCGCATAAATTAATTTGTTTGGTTCTCGTTCACAGGATTTTTTACAAAATAATGAAGGCGGCGTTTTATTTTGGTGTAGCTAAAATTGAATTTTGCAGTCGTCAGCTACACATCCATTGATTAATTTATGCTCTATGTCAGTCCATGGTATATGGATGGAATAATAATCTTATGTACATGTATGTCCACTGAAGGATATGGTCCAACTGTAGTATTTCTGTTCAAAAGATCTATACAGCGATACAGTTCAGTTGTCAACAACAACACATGTACAAATGAGGGGGCCCTGTATCGGTGTTAGTCATTAGGTTTGCAGGATAAATTTAAAGGTATGCTGCATGTATCTGCATGATATAAAGTCACATATATGCCAAAAAATAGATTTGTCTTATGTCCCTGTGTGCATTAGATTTATGCTGCTCGTTTGCTCATGAAAAATTGCAGTTGAATTTTATTTCTTAAGTGAATAATTACATGCCCTTTACAGAGCAGTATAAGTGACTTGGAAGGCGATGACCCACATCAAAAATAATGAGGGGGTGGGAGGGGTGGTAAATGGGTGGTGAGCAATAATACATATGTTGAATGGTGGTCACTTGATTTTCAGGCAGTGACAACTCTCTAGTCTGAAGTTCCCTAGTCCGAAGGCTCCTTAGTCTGAAGGTTCGCTAGTCCGAACATGTAATTTACGATTCGCTAGTCCGAATTCTGAAAAAGGGTCACTAGTCCAAATAGCGGGTTCTCTAGTCCGAATATAGAATAAGGCTTGTTAACCCTAACCATAAAACCTAACCATAAACCCTAACCCTAACCATACACCTTAACCTAAACCCTAACCCTAACACTAACCCCTATTCTATATTTGGACTAGAGAAACTTCGGGCTAGAGTACCGTTGGACTAGCGACCCTTCGGACTAGAGAGAAGTCATATTTCAGGCTACCCACAGCAGTCAGTGTTAATGCCGTAATTAAACAAAGTTGGTTGATTGGTTGAACCAAATACAACTCTCGTTGATGTCCAGAAATTTAGAATTTTCACAACAGATATATATAAAAATGTCTATAAAAATAAAACAGAAAAAAGCATATGAAATAAGCATAAACATTTGTAACCTTTAACAAAATGAGGAAGTATATGTTTTCAGAAATGACAGGTCAAAGAGCCATATTTTAATTGTTCAGTGCCAGAAGTTTGTAAGTGCAATAGCTGCCAAGTGTATACATGTATAGATGAGTACAGTATACTGTGTGTAAATGGCCAAATGTTCACAGGGCAGCTATTGCACTTAGTCCACTTCTGCCACTGAGAAGTCGATATTTTGTGTTTGTTTTGTGTGACAACAATAGTAACAAATAATAGATAAATTGCAAATTTTTGCATGACCTATATTGTTATTGTACTCTATTGTTACTAAATATTGTTGGAAATCATAAGCAGAGCAGTTAAAAATAAGTCCGGGGCCCTGGGGGGGGGGGGAGAAAAATTCAGGGTTTGCCAATATCGACCTGGCAGTGCTTGGCTTGCAAACAGTTCACCGCTTTAACATTTACCCTAACACCGGACACTGGTTTTTGCTATCGGAAGTTAAAGAAGACACAAAAAAAGAGAGAAGATGAACAAAGAAGTCACTTGGTACCACCAGGATTTGAAACTTAGACCCCTCCCATGATGCCAAGCACACGATCACCCATGGGTAGCCACAGGGATTTCACTGGCCCGGCCACTTAGCACTTAGGGTGATTGCGTCATGGCATCACATAGGATTCATGCATGCACAGGTATATCCTTGTGGTATTTTGTGGTATTTTCGGGTGTTAGGGTTAACACCCTATAAATGAATATGTTCATAGAATTTTAATTTAGCAGATTAGAGCAAGTTTGGAGCAAATGATTAGAAATAAAAGAAAATGTTGGATGCAGTACAAGCTGTTACATCAGCAAGTCTGTTATATCTTACTCTTCCCAAAATGCAGCACTTCCATTTCAATCCTCTGCACTGATTTTCTCTGCAGTGCAATTACGGCACAGTGTCATCGCCCCGATATCTTCATGGCAGAAATCGCCATGGTAGGTTGAATCCACAGCCACGCATGGCCATTTTGTTCTGACTTGTTTAATGATGCATAATGAGCCGAGGGACATCCGACTAAGGCTACTGACAATAGCCTGGTAACTGACGTGTCTCTGTGTGAGTGAGCATGTAGGCCTATACGCCATGAAGAGGTCATCTGCTTTTAGACTGCCTCCACAAGTGAGTACAGCTAGCCTTTGCTGCGCCATATAAAATCAAAATTTTTGTCAGTTTTTGAGTTCAAGACACAAGCTAATGACTATCATATCCGTTCAACACATACATTCAAGTACAAGGAAATAAATATGGCTTCTTTAGAATTAAAAATTACGGAGATATTCATCATTTTCACGTACCGGTATCCAAAGATTTATCGTCTGAATATCAAATCGTGCATAGCACATTCACGTGTATCGATCCCGGTATTGATTTCAATATCTCGCTGTACCAAGTAATTATTAGCCAGGCGATGTCAGTGTGTACAGGTTTATGGTGACCAAAGGTAACCACAGATATGAACAGAGCACATCAAGAGCTTCAAAATTATGTTTATTAATTTCATGTCTATCAAGTCGAATCATGCTGGAGCCAGGCTATTCTCAGCATGATCATTTGATGAACTGAGGATTATGTATCATATCATGTTGCAAAGGATTCTGGGAAGAGTAAGATATATGTTCTATCAGGGATTGTCTCATATCCATGGCTCTATGGTGTGTTATACTCAATCAGCATGTGTGTTTCATATGCAAAGGGTTGTGAGTCGGCATATCATATTGGGGGGGTGATAATACCTCAATGTGTACCCAACATTGGACCAAAATGACATAAGGGCTGCTACAGACTTTCAAGTGGACACAGAATATTTGATGCAACATGTCTTCATTATTCAATCTAGTCCCATTCTATTTCCAGTAATGTTTAACTTCTAGCAAATATTTCATGACGTAAAATCAATAATGAATTCTACCAAACATTCGACAGTCGTTTAATATTAAAAATTAATTGAAATAAGATTGAGTAATGAATAGGCCTACTCGTTGACCGAATATTCTGTGTCAAAAATTGGGAGTCTGTATTATAATCATGATATGGCCCTTCAGGATCTCAAACAACCTCAACTGTCAGGTGTGCTTGTTCCCAATGAATGTGTTTGTTCATTGATGACCATGATGACTGTTGTATGTTTTTGCATAGACCATATGGTCTATGGTTTTTGGCAGGGGTTTTGAAAATTCCAAAAGCATGGTTGTGTGTCCTCACAAGGACACATTCTGTCTGGCATGGTAGGCTGTCAAGCATGTTTGGGTTTAGTGTGCCACCTTAGAGACCCCAGAGGGCTATTATGTATTAGTCCATGGTTTATTTTAGGAAAATTTAACAACGGGCAAATTTGAAGACTGGAGTACAGTCTACTTTAAATCATTAGTGCCTATCTTTCTCAACTTTCCTGCTATAAAAGTATGAGCATGGCATTATCACATCAAAGATAAATCCAGTATCTTTGATCGGATGTTCCAATCCAGCTGGACGTGAAAGATTCTTTACAGACCTTTTTTAGGCCATCTTTTATGTCTCAAAGCCCCTGCGCATTAGTAAATGTGCCCTCTTTTTGTGTGTTATTCCTGCTGGATATTTTTGAGTATTTTTATAAAGTTCAGTTTAACGTTCAAGCATTTCTGAAGGTCATGTTTGAACCCCTTCAGTTCATTGGTCCCCCTCCCCTCACCACAAGGTATGGGCATCAATCCGGGTGTCCCCCCCCCCCCACATTTCAAGCCATACGGTATTGCGGTATTGGCGCATATGCCACAAGGATACATTTTTGTACCTCACCACAATGATACCTGAATTGATGTAGACTGGGGTTAAGTCTAATGTGACATTACAAGGACAGTGTCTGTCTGGTGTTGATGAGGGGTTTATCTTTGATAGCATACACAAGTCTAGCCAATCAATAGAAGTTATGTAATAGGTTTTGTTTGGTCCAGACTGGACCAATATAAACACAGACCATGGTGATACAGGCTGCCAGCTGATCACCTTGCTATTGCCAAATTGTTGGAAGACATTTGAATAAAAATCCCTTGAAAAGGGATGTACAGAAACAGAGATTAACTTGCTATTGTCATTTTTGGCAAATTTGTTTTGGTGAACATTGTTTTAGTCATAATTATATTGAATTAGATTCAAGTCACTGACTCGTCAGGTGGTGGGGCACTTGAACAATGTATATGATTAATGGTACATGCTGAAAACTTTAAAATGTTCATCTTTTAAGGGATCCAAAATGAAGCGTTTATTAACGTTTAGACAGTATTTTTGTGGGACATGAGAGCACCTCAGACCTGTCGAATTGCATTCTGAATCTGAAGCATGTCTTTCTGATATCAAATAATTTTCAGTTTTTAAAAATCACAATATAATACAAATTTTATGACAAATTATAAAAATTTGATATTTTTCAAATTTTTGATATATAACAGTCCTCGAAGTAAATTATTTAAATCTAATGATATATTCTTAAAGTGTATGTAGCAGGGAGGAAAAGCCGACGGTCAATTGAAAATTTTGACCTTTCATATTGAAGATATGGATTTTTTCCCAAAAGACCTAATTTTTTTGGTGTTTTGGGAAAAAAATCCATATCTTCAATACTGAAAGGTCAACATTTCAATTGAACGTCGACTTTTCATCGCACCTACATACACTTTAAGTATAAATCATCAGATTTATAAAGTTTACTTCAAGTACTGTTAAATATCAAAAATATCAATTTTAATGATTTGCCATAAAATGTGTATTAAATTGCAATTTCAAAAATCAAAATTATTTGATATCAGAATGACATTCTTCATATTCAGAATGCAATTCGATATGTCTGATGTGCTCTATTGTCCCAAAATAAATACTGTCCAAACGTTCATACCCCAGCCCTTAATGTGACTGAAGACTGTTTTGTGCTAAACCCAGGCTTATAGAAATATTTCAGTAATTGCAAATTTAAATCAAAATCCCCTTTGAGAACTTATTTAGGCCTATTAATAGATTAGGTTCATTAGTGTGTTTCTATTGGGGTCCATCTGGAATATAGTACCGACTAAGAGATTAATTTTGCCCAATAGAAACTGACATTCTCCACTATTCTCCGGATATAAACAAAAGAATTGAATACTTCCAGGCTAAAATGTTTCCTGTAGGTGGCTGAACACCAAGATGCATTGTTTAATTTATTTTTTAATTTTTAGAGTAAGCATTTGTGGTAAGGGACGCACCATTAGACTTCAAGGTGGGGGTTAGGAAGTTTTGAAAAAAAACTTTCCCCACTACATGAGCAAAAAAACAACTTTCCCCACCACCAACACTAAAAAAAAAAAAATTCCCCACCTAAGTGTGTATAAATGCATGAAATTAAAAAAACAACAACTTGGCGGCGAAAAAAATTCCCCCGACCCCAACTTCCTAACCCCTTGATGTCTAATGGTGTGTCCCTAATATGCCTCATTACAAAAATGTATAGTTAGGAAAATTATTGAATGATTTTCATAGGATTTTTTCATTTCATATATGGCTTGTAAAACAAAATATGCAAGAAAAATATCTTGCTCTTATTTATTTATACTTTCTTTAAGCAGGGTAATCCCATCAATGAAAACACTGATCTTCCTGGGGGCCCTGCAAGAGCCGTACATTTACAAATTAAAATACAACTTAAATAATATTTATAGTAGTACATGTACATGAGGAAAAATATACATATTTGAATATGAAATAATTATGAGTACATTATGAATTAAATTATCTTGGTTGAGGTGCACAATGTAGCATTCTTAAGCATGGAGAGACTCATTGTATTATAGTTACTACGAATGTTAGATGGAAGATCATTCCATATTTTAACAGCTCTAACATTAAAAGTACGTTTACCAGAGTTAGAGCTCCATTTTGGTTGATAAAGCATATTTGAAATTTGGCCTCTGGTTGCAACATTATGTACAGAATGTGTAAATGTAAAGTTAGATGATAAGTATGAAGGCGCTTGATCTTTAATACATTTTAAAACAATAACTAACAAATGATTGTACCACCTTTTGTCAAGCTTAATCCAATTTAACTTATCCATCATTTCATCTGTTGGTGTTCTAATATCAGCTGACAAAATAATTCTTGCAAGTCTGTTCTGGAGGATTTGGAGAGAGTTTGCAAGTTCTCCAGAACAATTTGACCATACAGGGCTGCAATAATCAAAATGGGGTAGAGCGAGAGCATTTGCCAGCATGGTCAGAGTTGACTCTGGAAGATAATACTTAATACGATTTATGACACCACATCTTTTAGAAATATTTTTAGAAACATAATTGATATGGTTAGACCATGTTAAGTTTGAATCAAATATAACACCAAGGTATTTAAACTGGTCAACCTTTTCAATGGTTTGATCACAATAACTTAACTTAATATCATCAAATTTAGATAGAACATGCCATGTACCAAATATCATAAATTTAGTCTTTTTGATACTCAAAGTTAAGTGGTTTTTTTGAAACCAATCAGCAATATCATTCAAATTATTTTCAAGATCAGTTTGAAGTTGAGATGCAGTTTCTGAAGAACAAAGAAGGGTAGTATCATCAGCATACATCACAGATTTACATGATACACTTTGTGGTAAAGTATTTACAAAATTATGAAGAGAAGTGGTCCTAAGATAGACCCTTGAGGTATACCTATGTTTACAGGTTTAAAGTCAGAAAGAACCGAGTTAATATTTACACACTGATTTCTATTACTCAAATAAGATTTGAACCATTCAAATTCATATCCATTAACACCATACATACAAAGTCTATTTAAAAGTAGATTATGATTCACAGTGTCAAAGGCTTTCTTCAAGTCAAGAAAAATAGCACCTACAGCACGACGATTATTCATATTTTTCAAAATATAATCTTGAACATCAAGTAAGGTAGTGGCACAAGAATGATTAGGACGAAAACCAGATTGACTTGGGGAAAGAATGCCTTTGACACTGAGATAGTCATAAAGTTGGTTATGAATTGCACGTTCAATAATTTTTGAAATGATAGGTAGAACTGATATAGAGGCGATAGTTGCCAACATCACCTTTATCGCCATCTTTGTATATCGGTGTTACCTTGGCTCTCTTCCAATCAGTTGGAAATGTTGATGAATAAAGTGAGAGGTTACAAATGTAAGCAATAGATTCACAAATAATAGGAGAGGCTAACTTGAGAAGTTTGATATGGAAACCATCAAGACCTGTTGCTTTATCATTTGAGAACTTACAAATTTGTTCATGAACAAAGTCGGAGGTAATTGTACTGAAATTGAAATTAACCTCAGAAGACGAGCATGATTCACCTATGTCTTCATTAATGTCATCAAAATTACTTGCAAGAGTAGTGCCAACTGATGTGAAATAAGTGTTAAATTCATTAGCAGTATCTGTAGCATTTAAACTTGTCCCATTCTTTTGTATATTAGCGACATTTACTTTGACTTTACTTGGAACAACTTTCTTAATTGCTTGCCATAACTTTTTTGGATCATTTATATTATCATTAATGGCATCAGTACAGTGTTTCTTTTTAAGATATCTGTTACTGAATATTACATTTATTACGAAGTGCTTTTGCCATTTCCCAGTCACTAGGGTCATTAGTTTTGTGAGCTTTCTTAAAATAATAATCTCTATCCTTACTTAATTTTATAAAATCATCAGTTATCCAATCAGGCTTAAATAAAGTAAAAGAGTGGAGTTGTTCCTAAAATTATAAAAATGCACAGTGACACAGGCAACAGGAAACAAAACTTATCTTTATTACATGTATTAATTGTGACATCATACATGCACTGGTTGCATTGGATGTTTTCAAACATTCTACAAATCAGGCTTTCTTTATATCAGTTTAAAACACCCACAAGAAGTAGACCTATTTGACTAGAAATAGCTTTAATTGCTCTTATTATCTTGGAATAGACCTTCCACCAGCAAGATCCAAGTGAAGTAACTGCTTTAAAAATAAGCGGCAATTTTCGCACATGTAATTTTTCGCACTTTGCCAATTATGAACTGTTTCAATGTGTTTTTTTTTTTTGTAATTTGCAATTCTTCTAAGCTTCCCTAATTCCATACATTGAACCTGAGACTAGTATACCGGTACCTAGGTATACTAGTCTCAGATTGAACTATACACAAAATATTTGTGTATTGTTATTTTTGTGGGACCTGCTTGGAATGTGAAAAAGCGTGAAAATAAATGTGGTGTGAAAATTACACTTTTACAGTACACTCAAGTCCTTTGAAGTGAGGGGGTGTATACCTGGTTACCATGGTAACTTTGTTGTCGTAAGTGGCAAGCCTTTTGAAGGCAGTAAATATGTTTGAAAGTGACTTTTCTTTAAATGAAGGCTGAAATGTTAGATCATTAGTGGAGATTTGAAACAAATTCTCAAGAATTTTCTGCATTTTTAAGTAAATTAAATTTTTGAATGAATTTGAAAAGTTTTCCAATATGTGACTTGATCATGACATGATCTGATACAACCAGATCAAATGAGGCACTTGAATAGAGAAAGTTATCGTTGTCATCATTATCATCATCATGGTCATTGTCATCACCATCACCAGCATTAGCATCATCAGCATTACCATCATCACCATCATTACCATCATCACCATCATTACCATCATCACCATCATTACCATCATCACCAACATTACCATTATCATCTTCAACATTGTCATCATCATCACATCATCATCATCACATCATCACCATCATCATTGATCAACATCTTCATTATTATCATCATCTTCATCATCATTATCTTCATCAGCATTATCATCATAATCCTAATCACCATCATCATCACCATATTCACCATCATCATCATCCTCATTTTCAACACCATTAATATCATAATAATAATCAGCATCAATTCACCATCATTATCATTATCATCATAATAATACCGTACTCACACGATTATAGTCCCACCTTCGAGTAAAGTCCCACCCCAAGTTTTCGAAGAATTTCAGAAATTGTAAAAAAAATTAAAAAATTTCTTTCTTTCTTTATTTTGGTTTTGTAGTGTCCCTGGACCTACAGCTATATGCTAGGATCATTCATGGTTGACTTACTTAAAAAATTGCATGATTGTTTGTGTTTTTAATATGAAAGTGATAATTTGTATTCATGTCATACTCTATTAATGATATCAAAATGCATACAAATTCAATGCATTTTGATATCATTAATAAGGTATGACATGAAAACACAATTTTCACTTTTCATATTTAAAACACAAACAATCATGCAATTTTTTTTTAGTAAGGCAACCATGAATGATCCTAGCATATAGCTGTAGGTCCAGTCCAGGGACACTACGAAACCGAAAAAATAAACAATTTTGAAAAATGTTTACCTACTCGAGTCAGTACGGTAATCATCTTCATCTCCATCTTCATCTTCATCTTCATCTTCATCTTCATCTTCATCATCACCATATGACCATCATCTGTCTTGTATTAGATCTGACTGCCTGAAGATTATATTCATTTTGCTGAAAGTATATAAACTTGTCAGGGCCGATGAATATGGATGCAACATTTCACTAATTTTTGACTCTGCTGTCTTCTGAAGATAGCACAAAGCATTTATATTTCTAAATGTACTTTTATCAGCCTGGTGTAATCTGGTGTATGACAGGTATAAGTATAACATGTAGTGTGTGGTGTATTTGGGCTATTACAGTTGAAATCTACACACCCTATGGAATCCATAACCTTAATTTTCTACATAGGGAGTGTGAATTTCAAATGGGGTTACCTGAATGAGTGACCCCATTTGAAATATACACCCCCTGTGTGGGAGATTAAAATCATGTCTTTCATAGGGGTATGTGAGTTTCATCAGGAATACCCCAATTAGAGCTTGAACTCATCATCCTTAGACTAAACAATATAGAGGAATGCAGATAGCAATGTCTGCAGTTGACATGAGATCAAAATAATTAGATCACATCATATCTAATTGATATCAAAGCTTTTAAAAGTAATCTCTTAAGCCACACACTTCAAAGGCTACTGTTTGGTGATAGCACTATTTATAGTATACAAGTGACATTGGTGTAAGAGATTGTTAAACCAATGGTAAGATGAACCGCTTTTCAAGGGTGAAAATAAGAGAACTTGAACCAGGGGCCACTTTGTCAAAAAAAGCGGCCCCTGGTTCACCAAGATTTGGAGTGAACCAGGGGCCACTTTTGAATGAACCAGGGGCCACTTAGTGAAAATGGCACCTGGTTCAACAAATTAAACTAGGAACCAGGGGCCATTTCCAATCACCAAGGGGCTAATTAAAATAAAGATGGGCTGTATTTTGATATATTTGGTTCACTCTCCAGTGGGCCAATTTCCCCTGGTCAACTAAAATCGAGATGGAACCAGGGGCCATTTCAGAGTTTCTGGGGGCCAAATGGCTCCCGTCTCCCACTTATTTTCGCCCTTGCCGCTTTTCTTTTGTATTTGACCTAATTATCACCCCTCCCGTAATAAGCGCCCTCTTCAGGATTTGTCAAGTAACACCTAGATTGTGATGAATTTGCCTTCAGTTAAGATGCACTAATGTTGATTCCAAAATATGATATTGCATTTCATCATATCTTAATACTAATTATGGCGTGTCTGTCCTCTGTCCGCTGGCTATCGCAGGCGTCTGGCTCGCTAATCGCGTGCTTTCAAGATGCGTGCTCTTGCGCTGTGCGGTGCGTATCAGCGTGTTCATGATGCGCTATCGCGTAGTGCTGCAGAGTACCGATGGGCGCAGTACGAGCATCGGAAAGCATTACAGTGACTAACAGGTGCATCTCATCGGACCAATAGGCCTATTTTAAAGACATGATTAACATACCCGTTTGCGTTCACATTTCTCCCGATTGAATTGATGGCCTACATCCAGACACTACTAAAATTTCGGGGTATTTTTTGGGTCCTCCGTGGTGGTTGCAGGACAGGGTTTGGAAGAGGCGAACGATGGGTTTTCAGATTATAGGTTCAAGTAAGCGTCACAGCTACAAAACAGAGTTCATAGTTGTGTCTTAATCATTGAGAGACGATATCGTATAGTAGTTTGAAAGGTCAGGACAAGTATTATAGGTAACAGGCGTTGGGTAATTAGAGATAGGCCTATCACGAGAACCGCCCAACCCGAGAACCGCGAAATCTAGTTTTATCATATTAATAAGCTTCACCCAAAAAATGATTGACTGAAGCGTCACTGGTGCTGAATAGATCGCATGTGGTAATCAAAGAGAGCTGACTGTTCCATGTGCGCAAACCAGAGTATTATCTTTAGATTTCGGGCTTTGGAGGTGCACAATTTTAGCTCCATGTGTGACAAGCCAATCTAAGGTGGATTTACTTTAGGCGGAGCCGCGGAGTTACACACAGGGGAATTATGAGTTGATGCTCTTCTAGTCTCTTTTTATGATCATGTTACAGAAGATGATGTTAGAGATCTTGTACAAGGTAGTGCAACAAAAAGTTGCTTGTTAGATCCTATTCCTACCTGGTTACTGAAAGAAAACATGTCTGTATTTTTGCCTGTAATAACTTGCATCATAAATACATCCATTTCCTCAGGTGTATTTCCCAGCTCACTGAAACATGCCGTCATAAACCCCCTTATCAAAAAGCAGTCTTTGAACCAGAGTGAACTGAAAAGCTACCGACCGGTTGCAAACATACCTTTCCTCTCAAAGTTGATAGAGAAACATGTTGTCAACAACATCAACAACCACATGTTGAAATATCATCTTGGTGAAGAACTGCAATCTGCCTATATAAGTGGCCATAGCACCAAAACGGCACTGTTGAAAGTGAAGGATGAGATTATGGGACATGTGTACAACCAGAAAGGAGTTTTCCTTGTCTTACTCGATCTCAGTGCGGCTTTCGATCGGTGAACCACAACCTTCTGCTGAGTAGAATGTCGCATGAGATCGGGTGACTGGGATTGCTCTTGACTGGTCCAGGCCCTACTTTACTGGTAGAACAACAACTGTTGTGATTGATGGTGTCTACTCAATGGCAAAGACCATGGACTATGGACTACCTCAGGGCTCAATTTTGGGCCCCCGAGGTTTCAGTGTATACAATTCCAATAGGCAGGATCATCAAAAACCACTCGCTTTCATACCACATGTACGCGGCCGATATACAGATTTTCTGTAGTTTTGAGCCATCTAACCCATCATCAATTGAAACCGCTTTGTCATCAATAACATCTTGTATCAAAGAAATCAGAACATGGATGACATTTAATTTCTTGAAATTAAACAACGACAAAACGGAATTCTTGGTTATATCATCACCTCACTTCAAACGCCAGATGCCTGATATATGCCTTCACATTGGAGATGACATCGTCCACCCCTCCACTAGTGTCAGAAACCTGGGCGTTATCTTTGATGATGTTATGAGTATGTTGCCGCAGATAACTTCACTGTCAAAGAACATCACATATCACTTACGCAATATTACTCGGATCCGTCGTTTTCTGGATAATGAAACATGCACCCATGTTGTTCGATCTCTTGTGCTGTCACGTCTAGACTATGGGAATGTACTATTAGCAGGAACTAATGCAACTTACATCATGAAATTACAACGCTTGCAGAACTGGAGTGCAAAATTAATTTTCTCTGCTTCTAAGTATGACCATGCCAGCCAGTATTTGCAAGAACTTCATTGGCTCCCTGTGAAGCAGAGAATTTTATATAAGATCATGCTCTATGTGTTCAAATGTCTGCATGGATATGGACCAAATTATCTCATTGAATCAATTTCATTGTACAACCAAACTCGTCTCGGCTTATGCGTTCTGCAACAGACACTACACGTCTCTCTGTACCAAAATTCAACCCTAAAGGCCTGCAATCAGCTTTCGACAAGAGTTTTTCTCTCACCGCACCTGCACTCTGGAACTCACTTCCATCTGAACTCCGTACTGCTGTTTCTCTGCCAAGTTTCAAAAAAGGTCTCAAAACCTTCCTGTTCCCACAATAATCTGGTGGCTTTGTTTCAGTTTTGCTGTTTTATTTTGCCTTTCAAATATTTTGTGTTCCATCTTGGCGCCGTGGTCTTTATGAAATGGCGCCCTATAAATGCCTTGTATGTAATGTAATGTAATGTAAAAGTCCAGTCTCACTGGAAATAATAATGGGCTGTTCCAGTTGATATCCATACCCCTTATTGAAGACATGACCTTAATCTCCTACACACGGAGTGTGTATTTCAAGTGGGTCACCCACTGAGGTAAACCCATTTGAAATTCACACTCCCTGTGTGGAAGATTAAGGTCATGTCTTCCATTAGGGGTGTATGGATTTCAACTGGAATAGCCCAATGTTTTTCTCAAAAACCCAATTTCAGACCTATGTACACATGTATTTTATATTACCACATTTTTTCGGGCTAGCAAGAATATTTGCAAAATTCTGAATCTGAACATGGTGAGATCGAATGATTTTACAGTGTCAGGTGTGGCAAAATAAAATGATGGAAATGAGTGTATGTTGTGGGGTTAGTAAAAGAGACTGCTCTAATCTACTTTATGGTGTATACCTGCTATAGATTCATGATTTTTAAGTACAGAAATGTTCATGATTTATTTTCGAAAGTGGGAGATTATTAAAAAAAAAGACTTTTTCCCCAGAACTTCAACATGCTTATTTTTTTTCCATACAAAAAAATAGGGAATTATCAAGTTTATATCCCTGATTAATTCCCAAATATTTGTGTGTCTGTATTCACACATTTGAGTTATCTTGGTTGGATTCCTGAAAATAAACTCAACGCAAAAATGTAAGCTTTGACAGTATTACATGAATGTTAAGAAGTATGCTAGATATTGAGCGAATTTTACCTGCTAGTGGTATGGGATGTCGGCCGTGTTAAGTTGCTTGAAAATATTTTAAAGGAGGATGCCGTTGTTAAAGTTGCCCAGTATTAGAGTTGGGAAGAAAATTAATCTTGGAGAGAATCTCTTATGATTCATGCAAATCAGTGTCACTTGGATCCACAACATGCTCATCTATCAGGGCACAGCTTTATGACCCCAATACATTTGTACAATACATTGAATGAACTTTGAAAATTTGGGTACAAAAACTCATACTCTGCAAATTGAGGTCAAATTTTGCACTATGATTGTTTTATTGAGGATATTGAACAGAACTATGCCATTGGGATAAGGCCATTGTGGTCCATAGTGTGTAGGGAGAATTTCTGCGAGAATGGATTCTCAGATTCTTGCCAAATTTCTGAGCCTGCCTTGAAAAGTAGGCCTATATTTTAAGTTTTTGTGAAAATGGCCAAAGGTCACATATTTTAGTTTGTTTCTCTTGTTAAAAATCACTGAATCTGAACATGATCTGAATCTTTTAAATTTTTATTTCACTTTCAGCCATGCCATCCAGCTATCATAGGCATAAGTGGTCACCTACCAAAAACCACAAACATCCGGCAGCTTCTGTTGAAAGTGACCCATGTGAACAAAACTAGATCAAATGGATGATCATGTGACCTTTATTATTTAATTCCATATCATTTTTTGTCCCCCAAATCATTGAATATTTCCTTATTTTAAATAATACTGTAGGCTTATACTGTTTTACAAGAATGAAATCAGGAACCAGTGATACTATCAAAGTGAATGATTTTTTCCATGTAACCATCAGGGAAAGGCAAATTTTACAATTCTAAAAATTTGGAAAAGTTATCACATTTTGGACACTATGACTGGAGTGGATACAAGGTATTGAAATCAGCATTGACCTGCGAGTGACCCTTGGCAACACAAGGACTAAACTGTGCTATCTCACAATAGAATTGTGTTGATGTGTTCTTTTTAGAAAAAGTGGCCAATTATGAAAGCTAAACAAGGCCAATTATGAAAGCTAAAAAAAAAAAGATACAAGGTTTACCACGTTGGCTGCAATGGTCTGTGGTATTGATTGTGAATGCAGAAGCCATGTGAAAGTGTAGTCTGCCCAATACAACAGAAATGGTATCAAGAACCTAGATTTCTAACCATAAAAGTCGCAGGAAGGCACTATGGACCACAGTGGCCTCATCCCAATGGCATAGTTCAATTACCTCAATTAAACAATAATAGTGTCGAATTCGACTTCAAGTTGCAGAGTATGAGTTTTTGTATTCAAATGTCAAAGGTCATTCAATGAATGACAAATGTATTGGGGTCGAAGAACTGTGCCCTGATAGATGAACATGTTGTGGATCCTAATGAGTGTAGGAATTGTTTCAGTATTCAGTATTAAAAGAACCCGCCAAAACTTCCCCATATTGAATTGTTAATTGTAGAGCCTATACAAGAAATTAAAGATACAGACACCTTTATATTTGCAATAACATAACCCCCCCCCATAAAACATCATTAATTATATTACTGTTTGTCATACCATATCAATCAACCTGTTTTATGATGTGTTGGAGAGAAACTGCTAAAATAACCTTCAGTTATAAAAAAGTATATGGTTTCATCATAACAATGGCTTACAGAACATTAATGTGACAAAAGCTCAATGACCAGGATGTGTAAGAGACTCATATGAACAAAGAGTTTAATAATAGTGACTGATTAGTAGTTGTGTAAGAGACTCCAACCTTGTTGACAGAAGTCATGCTCTATATTGTACATACAGAACATTAATGTGTTTCTGCTTGGATGTCCAGACAGGCTGGGTTGGTCAATCAATATGCTAATGAGGTGTCCAGACAAACCAAGGACAGACAAAGGTTGACATCACGTTTACATACAGTCAGGGCATAGACCATAGACCAACGGATTTCATGATCTATGCTTAATATGGGGACCCTTGGATTGGTCAAGTTGGACCAGACAGTGCTCAGACATACATTTGCCCAATGAAGGATGGTCAGTTAGTCTGGATGTCACTGAGTACCTCATTGAAGTGTTCCTGACTGGCAGTAAATATCTAGAGAAGTGTGCTTTGGTTACCTGTTGCTGGGCCTGTTGGTTGATGTAGTTTTCTGTTGTAATGTAAGTGCAAAATATGTTGTTTCCCAAATTTTCACTAAAATTGATTATATAAATTATGAGATTTACCAGAAATATTGTTTGCATTCTTTTGCTGTTACGTTTCTTTTTTTGTTTGTAAATGGTCGCTCTGTGTAGATACACACTTGGGTCCTGATGGGACCAGGCTCTGAAAGCAAAATGCTCAAGCCAGGCTATCATGGCTTTTTATGGAAAGGGAAGTGGGAAATAGGTTTAAAGATAAGGAAAAGAAGGCCACTCCCAACAATAAGGCTTAAAAAAAAGTTGACTTGTCCTTATCGACCGACCCAAAAATCTATAAAAAAGGGTCGTTTTTTTTTTCAAATGTCAGATTTTGATATTTTGGTTTATAATTTCAAAATATTTGTTTTATTTATGTTTAACTGCGGCATAAACAAACTCTGACTCAATTTCTGCATTTGTGTTTCATATAAACCTTGTGACTATGTTGAAAACATGCCCTACTTTATTTTTTGAAAAGATCAGTAATCACAACCAATTTCTGCAAATGATGATCTGAGTATCCGAGGCATTGAATGAAAATGACACTACCACAATATTATAAAGAGTTGGAGCATTACGTATCATGTTGTATTTTCATCTAAATAAACATGAAATTATACCACATGTTTAAATGAGCTCCCATGTATACATGTGTGACTGTCAGTGTGCACAAAATGTTTTATACCAAAACGTTTACCAAAATGGGTGGGTGGGGGGGGGTCAAACTGATCCCACAGAAAATGTTCAGGGATTAAATGGGGATGCCAAAGAGTATTCCTTAAGGGGGTACTACACCCCTCAATAAATTTGTGACTATTTTTTTATTTTTTTTAAAAACTAATAACACCCTGGTAATAAAGATATGTATATTATAGGGCAAGAATCCAATTACTAAAATCCAAATTTCAGTGACCCAAGACAAGCGGTTCGATACTTGTGATTAGAAAATGAGGTACCGCTAGGATGTACCTCATTTCCTATCATATTTACTGAACTGCTTGTCTTGGTTCACTGAAATTTCAGTGTAGTAATTGGATTCCTTGCCCCAATAATATACATAACTTTGTTACCAGTGTGTTATTATTTTTGAGAAAATGCAAAAATAGTCACAAATTTACAACAAGGGAGTAGTAAACCATAAAATGACTAAAATAAAAATGAGACAAAAAATTGACAAACGAGGATGAATATTTGGCTTTGCCCTCTCACACTCAAATCCTGGCTGCGTACATTTGTATTGTCAAAGTGTCAATGGGACTTCGATACAATGACTTTTAGGTGTGAGGTCAAACAAAGGTCATCTAGGGGGCACTTGAGGTCATTTTACAAATATGTTAATTTCTTTTGTCTTTGGCTCTGAGCGAAGCTAAAGGGCCTAACTGATCGCAACAATTAAAGAGCCAATTCGGGCGTTGGTTTTTATGCTAAGGATGTTCGTCTGTTTGATATTTGGTCTTGAAATTTGTTTCTAAATTTTGCTTATTTATTATTTAATCGATTGCACTCCAGGTAGATTTCAAATACTGTCGATAAAATATGATTTTTTGGTAAAAAGCCACGATGAACGAGTTGTTTTGTGGTACCCTGTGTGTGCTAGAGATTATTTTGGTCTGTATAATTTAAGTTGCGTAAAAGTGACGGAAACCAACGGAGGGTAATTTCTTCAGTTCAGATTCAGAAGTTATTTACTATTTCATAACTTTTCTTGACTATTTCTTTACAATTTAAATAAAGAAATAGTTGAGGAATGTCAAAAAATGGTCAAGAACATGTCTGAATCTTGAATAAATCGGAACTAATGAATCGGGTAAATGAATTTCCTAGTGGACTATTTTTCCTTGCGCAAGTGCACATATTTTTTGTGACCTCAATTTTTGTGCAAAACACGGACCGAAAGTCATGAAAAATGTTCGTATTTCATCACACTCATTGTAGTTTTGTTAGAATATAGTTTTAAAAAGTCAATTTAATCGTATTGTGGACATGATTGATTCTGAGGGAAAATTTTATTTTCAATGAGATTTTACTTTACCCCACTTCGCAATATTGAACAACTTCCGTATTTTTCCATAGCAAAAACAGTCTAAATAAATGATGTTCCACTTTGCACAACAATTTTATACTTCAGAATATCAAAGATTGATATGTTTTCTCTTGAAAAACAACATGGTTTTTAGGCCAGGACTTCTTAAGAAATTCAAGACCAAGGTTTATTTGATCGATGTTACGTCGATGTTCCCCGCTCTCGCCATGATTTTGGCTTGTTTTATGTTTACAATCAGGAGGTCATGACCTATGGCGTGATTGATCGATTCTGATCTGTTCTGATTGGATGGTCTCAAGGTCGTCACAGTTATGAATGAATAATTCACAAGGTCATTGGGGGGGGGTGGCAGTAATAAAAAAGGTCAAAATAATGTTGGATAATGAACATAATAATGTACATAATAATAATAATAATTGAATTCAAATGTGACTGAAATTAGTGGTTTCAGAAATCAGTGATTGCAAGTTGCAAAGTTTCATTTTTACTATAGGCTGTGCAATATTAATCATGAGCTAAATTTTGAGAGAAACCAAAAGGAATGGCAAGCAATCAATGACAGCAGGGGGTGGGGAAATCACTTTTTTTTTTTTAGTATTCCCTGATCAGAAAAAAGTTACAAAGATCAATTATTTGAACCGATGGCTGCTTTCGGAAACTAATAACAACTAGTAGGCCTATGGGCATGAAATTTGGTAGGTACAGTCAACATTTATAGCCAAATTTTCGGAAGGTCACCAGAGGTCATCTGAGGTCAAATTAGTAAAAACTACTGGATGGGCGTGAAACTTGGTGGATACAGTCGACATTGGAGTCAAATTTTTGGAAGGTCATTTCGGGGTCATCTGAGGTCAAATTAGTAAAAACTGTCATATGGGCATGAAACTTGGTAGGTTCAGTCAGCCCAAAATATGGTAATTAAGTACCTAATTTGCATAATTTATGCGTAATAAGCAAAATACCTTGTGAACAGATTATCTGGAGATCCGTATGGGGTACAGTGACGTAACTTAATGGGGAGTAGCGTGGCCAGATGTTCTCGACCTGATTAGATTATCAGCGCAAAATATGCTAATTAAGTACCTAATTTGCATAATTTATGTGTATTTGATGCGTATCAAGCAAAAAAACCCTTTCGACCAGCTTATCTGGAGATCCGTATGGGGTACAGTGACGTAACTTGGTGGGGAGTAGCGTGGCCAGATGTTCTCGACTTCTTTAGATTTTCAGTGCAAAATATGCTAATTAAGTAGGCCTACCTAATTTGCATAATTTTAAATGCGTATTTGATGCATATCAAGCAAAAAACCCTTGTGAACACCTTATCTGGAGATCCGTATGGGGTACAGTGACGTAACTTGGTGAGGAGAAGGGGGCCAGAGGTTCTCGACCTGATTAGATTTTGAGCGTAAAATATGGTAATTAAGTACCTAATTTGCATAATATATGCGTAATAAGCAAAATACCTTGTGAACAGATTATCTGGAGATCCGTATTGGGTACAGTGACGTAACTTGGTGGGGAGTTATGTGGCCAGAGGTTCTCTCGACCTGATTAGATTTTCAGCGCAACATATTTTATCCAATTTCGTGAGGTCAAAGGTCACATAAAAGGTCAAAGGTCAACTGAGGTCACCAAATCTTTTAATAATTAATTTTTAATTGTGCATCACATATCCAAATAACAGCTTGATCGGTCATGTAATCAAGGAAATATGACGACTTTAAGATAGTCGCTTTCCTGTAAAGTATAGCAAAGTAGCACTTTCAATGAGTGATAACTTGTAAAGGAAGCATCTTTAAGTTAGGCGTGCAGCCTAACTTATTTCTTTCTTGCCATTTCTTTGTTTCTTCTTCTTCTTCTTTCTCACAATTTGCTACTACTCCCACATCCTTGATCGGATTTCGACCAAACTCAGTCACAAGCAGTATTGGGTGGCTGGCTACAAAAATTATGGATTTGTTTAACGTCCAAGGTCATCCAGGGGTCACAGGGGTCAAAAAGGTCATTTTAACCGAAAATGCTCCGATTGAGCTGAAATTTAAATGCAATGATCCTTATGACATTCTAAGCATGTTTAAAACATTTTAAAATTGATTGAAGGTCATTAAGGGGAAATAAAGGGGTCAAAGGTCAAGTTTTTCAAAATGCTCCAATTGAGCTGAAATTTAAATGCAATGATCCTTATGACATTCCCAAGATATAAAAAATATTTTAAAATTCATTTAAGGTCATTAAGGGGTCATAAAGGGGTCAAAGGTCAAGTTTTTCAAAATGCTTCAATTGAGCTGATATTTATATGCAATGATCCTTATGACATTCTATACAGTTTAAGGGTGCATGCCACTAAATCCGCGTGTGAAGCGGTTTCCGGTAAAAGTTTATCACGACTATAGTCCCAACTTTGCATAAAAAATGTGCAAAATCGGTACAATATTAACAATTTTAGTGTTGCAAATCGTGCTTTGCTAGAACTTGTGAATGTGATCTCTACTAATTTGAACAGAAAACGCGAAATTTTGAGTGATGTTTACGATGATGAGCGCATGAACACACGAGGTCAAAACGCGGTTAGCAGTCGGACGTAAACACGGGAAAATCGGGTCTTTTATATAGCGCTATTTTTCTCAAAAAGTAGACCTAAAATATGGTGTCATTTTCAGATATGTTATGCAGAATTTTGTTCTGATTAAGATGATATCAAATATATATTTCAAAGTAAGACGTAACTTCGACTTATAGCCTAAAACGTGACCCCTATTTTGCACGTAAAGTCTATGGAAAGCTATTTTGTGGCATGTACCCTTTAAGGAGCAATTCCATGCGTTTTCCGCGCGTCTTTATCTATTTAAAATGCACGCCAAGAAAAGAGGAGGGACATCAACAAGCGCGTTCATGGACGCCGCCAGGTTTTTTCGCTGTAGGCCTATGTGCGTTTGCAGCGAATAGGCCTGCTTTTATTTCTAATTTAATAAAAGTTCCGATTTTGGTAGAAGTTTGAATCCTTTTGATATTAATAAAGAAGAGTTTCAAAATATTGAAAACATTTTTATTGGTGTTTAAATTACAAAGAAGTTTTTCAATTTCATTGTTATTTTTTAACCAATTTTTTTTGTCATTTAAACTCAAGTTTTGGCCTTCAATTTTAATAAAATTACATAAAATATTAGATTTAAGATATTTAAGTTTCTAGTTTGCTTTATTTATACCACTGTCCAGTATTTTAAATTGTTATAACATTCAAAGTTTAATTTATATTAATATTCTATTTCAAATAGCCATTCATTACATTTGCTTTTTGGACAAAACGGGTTAAAAGTAACGCTGAAGGGGGGGGGGGTAGGCCTACTTGATTGACATTTCTTGTCTTTTTAAATATTCTGCAGGTACTGAGAATGTTTTAATTTTGAAGTTATGCACTTGTAAAAGATGTTTAAAGAACGTTTACTCTTAACATCAATTAATATCTTCATGAAAATAGCAAATCAGCAACCATTGTGCATTCATGTGCATCAAAATGACGAAAAATGGCAATTGTCGGCTATCATGCTTGTGCTTGAAATCGACATCCTGTCTAAAGTATGAAAGAAAATAACCCAAAATTTCTTACAATTAATTCAAAATGTAGTGAAAAAGATAACAAAATCATTTTCAAGGCCTAAAAACGATGTTTTAGCCTCTTCAAGGGTGCATGCCACTAAATCCAGCGTGTGAAGCGGTTTCCGTAAAAGTTTATCACGACTATAGTCCCAACTTTGCATAAAAAATGTGCAAAATCGGTACAATATTAACAATTTTAGTGTTGCAAATCGTGTTTTGCTAGAACTTGTGAATGTGATCTCTACTAATTTGAACAGAAAACGCGAAATTTTGAGTGATGTTTACGATGATGAGCGCATGAACACACGAGGTCAAAACGCGGTTAGCAGTCGGACGTAAACACGGGAAAATCGGGTCTTTTTATATAGCGCTATTTTTCTCAAAAAGTAGACCTAAAATATGGTGTCATTTTCAGATATGTTATGCAGAATTTTGTTCTGATTAAGATGATATCAAATATATATTTCAAAGTAAGACGTAACTTCGACTTATAGCCTAAAACGTGACCCCTATTTTGCACGTAAAGTCTATGGAAAGCTATTTTGTGGCATGTACCCTTAAAAACATTGTAAGATTTATTCAAGGTCATTAAGGGGTCATAAAGGGGTCAAAGGTCAAGTTTTCCAAAATGCTCCGATTGAGCTGAAATTTATATGCAATTAGCCTTATGACATTCTAAACATGTTTTAAATATTTTGAAATTCATTTAAGGTCATTAAGGGGGTCAAAGGTCAAGTTTTCAAAATGCCAGCTTTCCACGATCAAGGTATATTAAAACGGGAATTAATGAAACAGTCTTATTAAAATTAATACTATCCAGCACAGTATTGCTGCTTGATCAGATCGTCACAATCATCCGCCTAACTTACCTCGTGCCCTTGCAAAGGGCACAGTTGCTCTAGTTCTGTTTTGATTTATTACTTTGATGAAATAGTTCTTTGTTATTGCCAAATTTGATTGCAAATTTGTAAGGTGGGCCCCTGAACCCCGGCCATTTTAAAGCCAAATTTTGGAAGGTCATTTTGGGGTCACCAGGGGTCATCTGAGGTCAAATTAGTAAAACTGTCGTATGGGCATGAAACTTGGTGGGTACAGTCAACATTTAAAGCCAAATTTTTGGAAGGTCATTTCGGGGTCACCAGGGGTCATCTGAGGTCAAATTAGTAAAAACTGTCGATATGGGCATGAAACTTGGTGGGTACAGTCAACATTTAAAACCAAATATTTGGAAGGTCATTTCGGAGTCACCAGGGGTCATCTGAGGTCAAATTAGTAAAAACTGTCGTATGGGCATTAAACTTGGTGGGTACAGTCCACATTTAAAGCCAAATTTTTGGAAGGTCATTTTTGAGGCCACCAGAGGTCATCTGAGGTCAAATTAGTAAAAACTGTCATATGGGCATGAAACTTAGCACGGGGGTACAGTCAACATTTAGAGCCAAATTTTTAGAAGGTCATTTCAGGGCCACCAGGGTCATCTGAGGTCATATTAGTAAAAACTGTTGCATGGGCATGAAACTTGGTGGGTACAGTTACCATCAGCCAGATAATCGTGCCCAGCCGATAACCGCCAAATTCATTTACCTCTCTACCAAAAGTTATCACAAAAGCAGGGGGTCACAAAAGCAGGCGAGACTCGTGGTTCGAGAACCGCCTTGTTACCCTCTGAAATGGCCTTTCCTGTGGTGCTAAATGTGCAAAAACCATCTGGACCCCACCGGGGACCCTTAAGGGGACCCCCCGGCCGTGCTGGGCAAGAGTTCTGCTCGCTATGCTTAGCAAGTTCAGGATTTTTTTCGGTCAGCTTGTGACATCTCTGACTGTTGTATTTAGTCTGAAACTTGGTGGGTAGTCACCAATTAGAGCCAAATTCTTATTCAGACTAACACTATTCTTGACATAGGCCTATTTTGATACATTTTGATTAGTTTAGACCCATTTGGACCCTTTTCCATCCAATTCCACCCGCTTTTGATCCATGTGGCTAAATAGTAATTCCCAAAATTGATTGATGTATCATTGTATGCTCTGCAAATGAGATAGCTACCAACCGACCAGATGTACCCATTGAATGTAATATGTCACATATACTCAAATGATTTCACCTGTTGCACATTCAACTTTCACTGTCACCATAAAGCACAGAGCCACAGCGCCATTGGTGCTCTTGTTTTATTTTTACCAACCCGGAAAACCTTAGAACTGCCTTTCTGGCATGGACACATTTTCGCACCGTGTAATATACTAATCTACTTGTTAAACATGTGTCTACACGGCCTACCAATGCGTTCTCTGATACGCTAATAACAAGATGGTTTTAAGGTAGAACGATATGAAAAAGAAACTGTAGGCCTACAAAAGTGCATAGATAAGATAATAAAACATTTTAACTGTATGCCTACAAAAGTGCATCTATAGCAAGGCCTTACATAGGAATTGAAGGTTGAGTGTGAAAATTCAAAAACCTGGGTGTGTAAATTAAAACATTGTGTACAAAAAACTACAAAGTATAGGCTATGTGGGCAAAAACTGGGTATATTTACACATTTGAGTGTGTAAATTAACACTCTCTACAGGGCTGGCTGCCTTAGAAGCCCTTGATCTATAGATAAGATAAACTTGGCCTCTCATCACTCCCTGACTACCCAGATCGATTTTAAATAGCGTTTGTGAATTAGTTTAAATGCAAAATCAATTTATTTTTTTCGGTTTTGTAGTGTCCCTGGACCTAGACCTAAATGCTAGGATCATTCATGGTTGACCTAAAAAAAATTTTTAAAAATTTGCACGATGTTTTGTGTTTTTAATATGAAAATTGACCATACTTTGTTTTCATGTCATACTCTATTAATGATATCAAAATGCATTGAATTTGAATGCATTTTGATTTGACAATATTAATAAAATGAAATGTTTGTTTTTAACAATTTAATGAAAATCTGTAGAAATGACCATTTATTAATTTATTTGTTTGTTTGTTTGTTTGTTTGTTTATTTGTTTATTTATTTATTTATTTATTTATTTATTTATTTATTTATTTATTTATTTATTTATTTGTTTGTTTGTTTGTTTGTTTGTTTGTTTGTTTGTTTGTTTGTTAGTTATCTAGATCTATTTATGAATCATTTATTTAGACCTGTGTAAAATATTTCTTCATGCTCATTTCTTCGTTCTTAGATAGGCCATATGGCATTATTGTTCTCTGGCGACTTCATCCAGAGTTTTCTAGTAAACAGTATCTATAATAATGAGACGGAAGAACTTTCTTTTAGACCTGTGTAAAATATTTCATCATGCTCATTTCTTCGTTCTTAGATAGGCCATATGGCATTATTGTTCTCTGGCGACTTCATCCAGAGTTTTCTAGTAAACAGTACCTACATGTATAATATAATGAGACGGAAGAACTTTCAAGTGTAACAGACATTTATTTTCCATGAATTTAGTCTATTTCTGGCTTCTTTCTAGCCAAACCGGGTGATGTTGATGAAGGTGTTATTTCAAACCTCTTGTCATTTTGTCTATTATAGACCTATATATATTTTTTTGTCACAATAACAATTTTGTAAATTCATATATATTGTAACATTTGCTGAGGTCAGGATGCCCTCTATGTTTTTTCAAAATTATGATTTTTATTACATGATTGTAATGTACTTGGTAAACTAACATACCCTGCAAAAATCAAGGCTTTTTTTAAGGTGCCTATCATGATCAAAATATTAGTCAAATGCATGATGTTCATAACACTGTACGTACATGTTGTACACAATCAACAGAGTGACACAAAATTGGCAATTCATGTACTGAAATTAAATTGAGATTACCTTTGTTTTGCCACCTCTGTTTGCATGGTTTGTGTCCAATTAAAAGGGGATATATCTGACATTGAAAACTAACATTTTGTGCGAAAGACATTTCTATTTCTTATGTAATGTTACAATACCGTAAAATTCCGTCTACAAGCATATATATGCCTCTAAACGAGGTTTTTTTGACACAAGAGACAAGAGGCAGACACTCTCAACAAACACGTTATTTGGGTTTGAACAACTATATTACTGATATAGGCGGCTGTACAAACATGTATATTTGTAAGACCAATCTATTGCAATGTTTTTGAGAAGGGTATTGGCCTTTCATATCTTTCGTTAAAAAAACCCCTAGTTTAGAGGCATGCTTCTAGACGGAATTCTACGGTATTGCTCTAATAGGATGGCATTTAGCCTGATATGAAGAGCTCAGTCCTGACTAAAAAAAGATACAACATTGATGCCATAAGATATCAGTATTTTTCTTTTATTTTTAAAATGATCACAATCATTCAATACAGACAATACTACTCTTTGCCTGTTATGCCTCTCCTCTAATAAATGCCCCTCCAGTTTTTTGAAAAATTGAAATAAATGCCCCCTGAATTGCTGAAACAAACAATTTCCATGCTATATTATAAGTGTAAGTAAGCTTACCATGGTCCACATACTATCGGTAATGGCATTGGTATTGGCGAAAATTACATCGTAAACCCGGAAGTTAAATCGCTGATCCTGAGTTCATAGTTCATCATTTCGGTGTGATACAATTTTTCTGTGATTGGTGTAAAAATGACCTCTAATAAACACCCCCTTATCGAAAATTTCATGCCCGATGGAGTGGCGTTTATTACAGGATATACGGTAATTTTAATACCTAGGTATATTGTATCACTATTTCCAAAAGGTGACTACAGATCTATTTATCTACGCATCAAGTCCGATTCTTACTCCTCAAGTCACTATTTAGAGCCAAAGTTTTGGAAGGCCATTTCAGGGTCACCTGGGGTCAACTGAGATCAAATTAGTATAAACTGTCGTATAGGTATTAAACTTGGTGGGTACAGTCACTAATTAATTATAGCCAAAACCTTATTCAGACAACACTATTCTTGACATTGGCTTATGTATTTTGATACATTTTGATCAGTTTCGGTCCATTTGGACCCATTTCTATCCAATTCCACCCGATTCGATTCATGTCGCTAAATAGTAATTCCCTAAATTGATTGATGTATTCTTGTATGCTCTGCAAATGAGATAGCTACCAACCAACCAGATGTACCCATTGAATGTGATCTGTCACATTGCACAATCGACTCCAAGAACAATTACTTTCACTGTCACCAAAAAGCGCAGAGCCACAGCGCCATTGGTGCTCTTGTTTTTCAATGTTTTAAAAGCATGTGGGGTCTGCATCTCCTTTTATGGTCATTCTGCTGACCTTGATTTTCCAGCAACCAATCACAATCGTGCACGGCTGCGATATCGCAGCGTGATGCTATAAAGTTGAACAAAATCCAACTCCATCGTGGACCGAAATTTCCATCGGGCGATGAAACTTTTCACCGCTGAGTTCGTAAAAACCTGGCTCAGATTACAGTTTTTATAGCATCGCAGCATCGCATCGCGCTGCGATGTGGAGTAAGAACTGGACTTAATTCATAAGCAGATCACTTCCTGGTGCATTATCATGGTTTTACTAGTATTGTGAATATTTGTACAGGGCCGGCTGTGCCTTGAAAATGAGTGCCCTGAAAAATTGTATTTTGAGGCCTGATGTAGGACGAGGCTGTCGATTGGGTAACACCTATTTATTTTAAGCATTCTATTTCACCGTAGCAGTTCTCCCATTTTCAAATAGGTTACTCCGTAGCCCCCTTTTCAAATGAAATATTCTGATATAAATTCATGTCACAATCAAATTACAGAAATTCCCATGATCACAGACAATGTGGTGTGATTTGTGTGAAGGGCACAGATGGGGTGAATTGGTGATCAAAATAAGTAGTCTTTATTTTCAAACGACATCACATCTCAACTTCAGGAGCAGTTTAATTTAAAACTCTTGGACAACCAATTTTGATGCCTGGTTATTAACAAGTAGTTTCAATGTTTTTTTCTTCTTTCTAGGTTTGGTAACTATCGCAGAGAAGCAGGGACTACGACTTCTAGCACCTCGTAAGAAGATCAGTGTCCTTCTGATTGGCAACCACTCTGCTGGCAAGAGCTCCTTTATCAACTGGTAAGAATCTCTATTTTGACAAGTTAGAAGCAGAGGGTTGAGTTGGGTTGGGTAACTATCAAAGAGAAGTTGGGATTATGACTACTATACTTACCTCATAAGAAGAGCAGAGTCCTCCTGGTTGGTAACCACTCCACTGGCAAGAGCTCCTTTATCAACTGGTAAGAATTTCTGTATTGACATGGTTGACACAGAGGGTTGGTTTGGGTTGGGTAACTTTCATCTAGAGAAGTTGGAAATCAGTTGGGACTATGACTTCTAGCACTTCGTAAGAAGATCAGTGTCCTCCTGCTGATTGGTAACCACTCTGGTGGCAAGAGCTTCTTTATCAACTGGTAAGAATTTCTATCTTGACAAGGTTGACACAGAGAGTTTGGTTTAGTAACTATTGTAGTGAAGTTGGGAATAATTTGGGACTATGACATTGGCAACTACAAATGTAGCTTTTGTAAGAAGATCAGTGTCTTCCTGGTTAGGAACCACTCGGCTGGCAAGAGATGGTAGGAATCTCTTTTTTGACAAGGTTAACACACAGAGGGTTGGGTTGGGTAGGGTGGGTAACTATCAAAGAGAACTTAGAAGTTAAACAATGATTTCTAGAGCTCCTTGTGAAAAGATCAGTGTCTTCCTGGGTGGAAACCACTCGGCTGACCACCAGAGATGGTAGAAATCTCTATTTTGACAAGGTTGATACATAGAGTTTAAGGGTATGCAATGTCGCGCTAGGCGATTATATCGTGAGAAAATATTAATTGTCGCGATGTGATAATTCTCATTGCTTCATCAATGACCCCATGATAAACAATAGACTCAACAATTCTGAAATGAAAGCTGAATAAAGTCACCAATTTGGCAATCATATTCCATGTTTTTTCCTTGTAAATATAATGAAGCAATTGTGATGTACCTAATTCCTTCCATCAATTATTAGTTGTCGAAAATTGTGCAAAAATCAGGCCTAATGTGGACAACATTAGCGTTTCCTGGTCTTGAACGACATGATCGATATTGTGATAAATATTGCCTTTAAATGCAACTTGAGTTCTTTTTCTGTAATCACTACATGCAATTCTGGAAAAAATGTGGAAAGTGGGAAGCTCCTTCCTTGGAAATTTGGAAGTTTGGAGGGAAATTAAGGTCCTTAAACAAAGAAATACACAAGAATTTGGAGGGAAATTTGTCTTTTGAAGGGAAATTTTGATCATATTCCAGGGAAATTTTCTTTTTTCCAGCTCTGACTACATGTATTAGCTAAGACACAATTTCACAAAAAATCTCTATTTTGAAACATTGAGGGTGTCTTCCTCTTCTTCAAATCTGCTGTCAAAGCTTCACAAGTGCAACTTCCGATATAATCAGTAATTATAATTTATAACTTCCGACAACATTTGTGGTTTTTAAGAAGTGACAATCTAAATTTATTTTGAAAAATGTATTAGATGCAAGGTTTTTGCATGAAATGACAGTGTTTCTTTTCGCCCACCTGTACGTGTCAGGTCTGTAGACTTGTCTTGTGGTCGCAACTTGTGTGTCACTGATTGGTGGGTATTTTTATATTGGCTACGATAGCCAATGAAATAGTTTGGCAAACAAGTCGCCCACCAGTAAAGCACAGGCAAATAGGGGATGTTGTGGCAAAGGGATAATATAGAGATGTTCTTTGCAAAATAATGTGTATATGTGTCCGCCAAATAAATAATAAATACCTGGATTTATATTTGAGCAACTTTTAACATCCAATCATTCCACTGAGTGAATCTTGGGCGCTGTTGCGAAGTGCAATTTAATGCATCTGAGCTATGGCAATGGACAGGAATAAAGGAAGCATTCCGATTTAAGAACGCAAGATTATAACTGGAGGAGGGGGACCTGTGGAATCGACAACCATGCTGAAAATTTCTGTCAAATATTCTCCTCAACTTGGTTTGTGAGAATCTACATTAATTCTCCTCCGCACACAGTAACGTTACAACAAGTCTGTTGGTTCTGACTAACTTCTAAGTTTGTGATAATCAGGTTTGATTCACTTTTAGAAGTATGGTGAAGTTGAACGAGCCTTATTTGAAAATATCAGTCCTTGCTAAAAGAGGTTAATTCCTTATGGAAAATGCCATACGGCCGAGCGGTTTTGCCGGCTCTCTCTGACCATCATGCCACTCGCCGCCTGAGTTAAATGTTCAACCTGTACATGTCCTTTAAAACAAAGACATAAAATATAGACCCAGCAGCCGATACCTCTTCCGATTCTCCTGTTTAGGAACATTTTGTGTACAAATGCAATGGATCATCCAATGAAGCAAATTGCAACTTTTGAATTTGCATCTTTCTTGGGATTTTGAATTGTGTCCAAGGGTGAAATAAACAGGGTGCACAGGCACAATGCCTAGACATTAATCCACAAGCATCAGCACACTTTACAGGTCGTCGCTGACCACTACGGCCCACATCATTCCATAAACCATTTAACAGCAATTCAGGGACTTTGCTGCTTCAAGAGCGCACACCGTAGACATTCCACAAATATAACCTTCGCAACCAGGATCAGCTTCCCCCCGAGTTTCCTCCTGGTTACAACAAGACAATTAGCAGTAAGTTCCATGTCCAGGGGAATTTCAAGCTAACTCAATTTTTCCACAAGAGCATACTAGCCACCACCAGGGTTCGAACCCACAACCTCTCATACCATAGTCGAACGCCTTATCAGTTGAGCTAACTTGACTGCTGACAAACCTTGAACTCCAGACTAAAGGTTGCCAATGACCAAGATGACCACTGCAGTGGTCAGTACAGTAGTACATTATTCTACATGCATGGTGTATGTGCCAATTAATGCTACCTGCTCCTTGTTTTAATTGGCATTCTATAATTACAAACCTTGGATTAATGGGTTTTGACATTGACAAAACCTTTGGAGGAAGATATCAGATTTCATGTTTTGTTAAACTTGATATTTTGTGCTTTGTTATGGTTCCCAACTGTGTAAACTAAATTTTAACCTCTCTTTTGATTAGCTTATAATTAAACCTATGAACAATGTTGTTAAAACCAAAGATCCTAAAAAATGACATTTGTTAAAACTTATCATTTTGTTTTTCAAATTGGCTACTAGTGAAACATAGTTAATATGATTTCGGAACAATAAACAAAAGAATTTGCTAACAATGGGACATTTTTAAACTTAATTTTCAGCTTTTAAAAACTTATGGGAAAATATTGGTTTGGGGGTTTATGGGTGTAAAATTAATTTTAAGAGCTTCAAATGACTTTGGTATAAAGTAGGCCTATTTATCTGCAAAAATTGGGAATTTTTGTATTTAATAGCTTTTTTATGCCTCCACCGCGAGGCATACTGTTTTTGCAATGTCCGAGCTTCCGAGCTTCCGTGCTTCCGTCCGTCCGTCCGGATGCTGTATCTCGGGCATGGATGGGCGGATTGACTTCAAATTTTCAGGATAGGTGGGTCATGGTCAAAAACTCTGGCTACTTTTTTTTGGGTGGGGTTCAAGGTCCTATACTGAGGTCAAAGGTCATTTGAGGTCAAATTACTAAAAACTGTCATATGGGCATGAAACTTGGTGGGTACAGTCAACATTTAGAGCCAAATTTTTGGAAGGTCATTTTGGGGTCATCCGGGGTCACCCAGGGGTCATCTAAGGTCAAATTACTAAATATTGTCTTATGGGCATGAAACTTGGTGGGTACAGTCAACATTTAGAGTCAATTTTTTGGAAGGTCATTTTGGGGTCATCAGGGGTCATCTAAGGTTAAATTAATAAAATTGGTCGTATGGGCATGAAACTTGGTAAGTGCAGTCAACATTTAGAGCCAAATTTTTGGAAGATCATTTCGGGGTCATCCTGGGTCACCCAGGGGTCATCTAAGGTCAAATTACTAAATATTGTCTTATGGGCATGAAACTTGGTGGGTACAGTCAACATTTAGAGGCAATTTTTTGGAAGGTCATTTTTGGGTCATCCGGGGTCACCCAGGGGTCATCTAAGGTCAAATTAATAAAATTAGTCGTATGGGCATGAAACTTGGTGGGTACAGTCAACATTTAGAGCCAAATTTTGGCATGTCAATTTGGACTCATCCGGGGTCACCCAGGGGTCATCTGATGTCACATTACTAAAAATGGATTTGTACACATTTAAATCACCCCATGGTGGAGGCATCCCACTCGACGCCTTGCGTCGAAAACCGCGACGTTTCTAGTTTTTCTTTAAAAAGATGACAGCACTTTATGTGCATTTGTGAAAATTCAAAATTCAAAATAGAATGTTCTTGCAGAAATTCATTAGGTTTGTGTGAAACAATTAACAGAATGTTCTTCTTGCCAAAACCGAATATATTTTACTGACCTGACAGATTCGGCCATTTTAATTCAAAATTGAATGCATGGTCAACCTTAGACTCAGTTTGCTTCACATCACAAATGATGCAAATGCTGCAGGTGTTGTCATTAAAGCAGGTATATCCTTTTTGTGTTGTTCTAAAATTTAAATTTAAATTCTGGGCAACAGCTGGTTATTTCAGTTGAATCCAGACACCCCTATGGAAGATGTGACAAGAATCTCCCACACAGGGGCATGCAGGTAACTCCATTTGAAATTCACACACCCTGTGTAGGAGACTACGGTCGTGTTTTTCATATAGGGGGTGTATGGATTTCAACTGGAATAGCCTGTGTCAAAATGCTCTCGTTTCTAATGGCACAGTTCATTACCCTCCATTCAGCAATAATAACTTAACCTTTGACCTCAGCTTGTGGGGTATGAGTCGTTATTTGAATGTAGAAACAATGGGGTTTAAAGAACAGTGTATTGATAGGTGAGTTTGTAAGATTCTGGTGAGCAGGCCTGGAAGAAAAAAAATGTTAATTTCCCAGGAATGTAAACAAATTTCCCTTCAACATACCAGGATTCCCACCATTTCTTAAGTATTTCTTTATCCAAAAAAGCATAATTTCCCTCCAGATTACCCTCCAACTTGTGCAGCATACAAGATGAAGCAAAAGCATCATAGTTGATTGCTTTGTGCTTGGAAGATTTTACAATTTACTATGTTAAGTATTCAATGGGATGTGAACAGTTCACTATCCAGTGCTAGAATACTTTGATCCCAGGTATTAATGCGAGTATATTGCATAAATAATGAGGTATATTACATCTGTAGATAATAAATGAGGCATGTTGCATAGCAATGGCTAGACACAGATTCTATCAAATGTGGACCGGCCGTCTATCAATCAATTGCATTAAGATTCCTATAAAATAAAACTAGGAATTTATGAAAAGTAACACGTAGCCTCACAATGTTGAATTTGAACTGTAAAGATGATTTATTTAAGTTATACAAAATAGTCATTTATAATCTAGGGGAAAAAGATAGCAAATATGCCTATATTTTTCTTCCTCAAATATTGACAAAATTCTTCCTACAGTTTCCTTTAATCAAAATGCACAGGTGAGCCCAAGTGAGTTAAGCATGATATGTTTTGCTAAAAAAATGACTTAAAATGTTATCACAAATTATTTTTTGAATATTTAAGCATGCCCAAATTTGTGGATTTGGGAATTATGTACGCGTCTGAGCTGCTTTAAAAAAAATTGACAAAAACTAAAACCTAGTTAACATCTCCTGAGTTTTGCAGCAGCAGAATCGTAGATTGATCGTTCATTCGTTCTTGTTCCTCAAACATGCCCAAATGCAAGGGTACTACTACCTACCCTAGGATTTCATTCTCATTCCTCACGCCACAGTTCTTTGACCCCTATGTGCTTATACATATATGGAATTGCCTTGTAATGTTTTGAGTATGTATACTCATCCCCATCATGTTGAGGTCAATTTGTGAGTTGTGATAGTTGAATTTTGCCTTTAGGGATGAGAGTGTTTTAGCTCATTCTGGTTACCCTAGATATCTAGGGCACTGTCAGTGTGGTTAGTTGTGGTTAGTGGCTAGGGCCTTGCTATCTGTGTTAAAAAAACACAAAATATGTTACAAACTATGTTCACTAATTGTGAAAAAGGCATGTTTTACAATACTTCTCATCCAATATTATCTACATGGAAATCATTTGATGTATTTTTGCGTTAAATGGAGGAAAGTAGTCATTTGTGAGGTGAAATTTTGGAATTAAGCTACATTTGGTAGAAGTAGGAAAATTAGTGATTTTGAAAATTGCGTATTTGACAGAACACTACAGGTAAAGCAAATTTTATTGTGTCATGAATAATTGGGAATATATGGCTGAATCATATGGATGCTTTGATGCTTTGAATAGCTATGTGCAAAAGTTATGACATGTTGAAAACCTATATGAAATAAGAAGGCCAAACTTGCAAAACATCTTGGCAAAACAAATCACTGATAAATTATGCATTATGATCAAAATATGCTAACACCCATGCAGCACTAGTGTGGAGGTGTGTGTTTTTCCAAGATTCAACAAGAGATATGAATGAGACAATTTTGCCTGTAAACGGGGTAACCCAGGGATATCCACAGTGGCAGCAAATGCCCCCAGTCAGAACTGTTTTCCCCAGTTTCACATCCAGTAAAAACCCAGAAAATTTTCACTTTTTGCATCAATTTTGCACACAATTTGTTGATTCCCCCCTTGAAATTCACTTTGCTTCCTAAATGACCCCCCAAAAATATTACTGGCATTGGATATCCACATTTCCATTTAGTGCTTTGAAGCTAGATGCAGCTTTGCCCATCTCATGAGATGGGCACTGATCCCTCCCCACGGATAAAAGGCTGCCTCATCTATATGAGATGTGTCCCTCTAAATTGTGATACATCTCATATAGATGAGATGGGCACTGATCCCTCCCCACAGATAAAAGGCTGCCTCATCTATAATATGAGATGTGTCCCTCTAAATTGTGGCACTATCCCTCTCAGGGTTGCATCTAGAGAATTTTTAGTGCAGGGTGGTATTTGAGGGAATTTATCATGAAATTGACAATTTGATAGAAAATAGCTTAAATTTGGCTAAATTCTATGTGATTTTGCAATTTTTGACACTTGTGTGCTGGGTGCTAGTTATTTATCAGTGGTGGGCTCTAAATCTGAGTGCCGGGCTCTGCTGCCCACCACCGCGCACCGTAGCTACATCCCTGATCCCTCCCCACAGATAAAAGCTCTGTCATGTAAGACATGTGTCCATCTAAATTTTGACAAAGTAATAACATTGTTGGTAAATTATAAGCCCACACCACCTGCCAAATGCATACATGTATAATTTGTAATTTCTTTGGTACAATTGGGTGTAGTCTTTGAGCTTCTTTGGACTCCTTGCCTTTAAATGGACCAGTTTACAATGTAGCCTCCGTGTCCCCCTCCCCTGCCAATCTCACACACATATCGTCTTCGCATGGTGACCCAAACTCGTCCCTGAAATGCTTCGCCCATCAAATATTTTGGAGGAAAACCCCTTTTTGTTTATGCCATATGGTAGATCATAGGACAATGCAAGCAAGAAAAATTCCCAGACAATAATAGCATCACCTTTAAAGGAAAAAACCACTACCTGAACGCGGATGTGGCCTCATCCGAGTTCTAGTTTACTAACGCTATTTTGAGCTCTACAGTACAGTATAAATGGCGTTCACCAAGAGCTGGTTAACAAACATGCAAATCGCAATGGGGTGATACACCGACAACGTCGATGTAACATGCTCATCCACAGGAGGTGCAGTTGATTTTCTGCTTGCAAATTGCATGGATGGGTGTATTCTGAAAATGAGACACTCTCACTGAAGTTGCAGTTAATTTAAGGGCTTCTGACTTCTCTTGCAAAAGAATAAATCCTACTCAAGTTAATTTTCCTGGTTGGAAGTTGCATGGGTGATATGCATCGACAGGGGGTGATGCTTGTGACATGCTCTTTCACAGAAGGCGCAGTTCATTTTCCTGCTTGGAAGTTGCACAGGTGATTTGTAAATTACAGGGGTGATGCTAATTGTGACTGCTCTTATACAAAAGGTGCAGTTCATGTTCCAAATTCCAAAATTGCACAGGTCCTGTGTACATGTACCGATGACATTGGCACTGCTTTAGATTGTGATATGATGCTCATCCTCAGAAGGTGCAGTTCATTTTTCCTACTAGCAAGTTACACTGGTGATGTGTTGATGCTAATAATGTGATTATGCACAACGACAGAAGGTGCAATTCATTATCCCTGTTGTAGTCGCATTGTGCTCATCTTTAGAAAACAAAGTTCATTTTTCTTCTGGCTAGATACGTAATGCTCATTGGCAGTGATACAGTGAGAGGCACTGATTTCTACTGCATTCAATGCACTGGGCTATTCTAGTTGCAATCCATACACCCCCTATATGAAAGACATGACCTTATTCTTCCACATAGGGAGTGTGGATTTAAACCGGGTTACCTGAATGGGCGATTCATTCAAAATATCTACACTCCCTGTGTGGGTGCTTAAGGTCATGTCTTCTGTTGGGGGTGTATGCATTTCAAGTGGAATAGCCCATTTAAGTGTCTAGTGAGATGGATAACTGAGTAGATGAGAGCAATCAGGAAAGGAAGAAAGATAATGAGATAGATATACAAAGATGCTGCAACAAAAGAAAAGAATGAACAGAGGAGACAAAAACGGGCAGATGAGGCACTGGATGAGGGGAATGCTAGCTCCGGTAGAGAAAGAAAGGGGAAGAATGAGGAGGAGGGGAGAAGAGGTGTGGAGAGAGGAGGTAACGGAGGGGGGGGGGGGGAGATGAAGGGGAGAGGTGAGAGTCAGAGGGGAAAGGAGGAAAGGAAGTGGAGAGGTGGATGGAGAGGAGAGACATGGATGGAGGAGATTGAGGGAGGGGAGGGGTGAGGAGAGAAGAGAAGGAAAAGGGGAGTTACAATTTTTAAAGGCATCAGTGATGGGCAAAGGGGGAAAAGAGAGGCGAGGTGCAGGGAGAGGAGAGGAATAGATGGAGGGAGGAGAGAGAAGAGAGTCAAAAGATGGAAACGGAGTCACAATTTTTGAAAGGCGAGGTGGAGGGAGAGGAGAGAGGAATGGTTGGAGGAGACAGAGAGGGGAGGGGAGAGGAGAGAAATTTTGAAAGGCATTGGTGATCCACATGAAAGCATCAAGATATATATTTAAAATTTGAAGGAATAGGCTCAAAGTGAAGAATAAGTCTACAAAATTCTCAACAATGTATTTTGTTGTCATTAAAAAAATGTTGAAAAGGAAGAGAACAACAGTGCTGGAAAGATGTGAAGCTCCATCATCCTCGGTAGCGCTACATTTACGAGGCTTTAGAAATGTCTTATATTATGATTAAATTATGCTATAATGTCTCATCCAAGATTATATGTTGCTGTAAATCATGGAATCAACGATGATGGCCAGAGGCTCCCAAAATTGATGACAATGTCCAATTGTATCTATTATTATGTTTTGATGAATCAAAGTGTCTGAAAATAGTGGATCCAAAACATAATAGTGATAAAATTGGATGCTTTACGTCAATATTAATTGGTTGGTCTCGCTATGAGTTTTAAAATATTGGACTCAACTCCGCCTCGTCCAATATTTTAAAACTCATAGCTCGACCAATAAATATGGGCTCAAACCGCTCAATTGATCCAATTTTATATCACACTAGGGTTACTTGTGGTCTTCTCGCTTGCAGTATTGCATCCATGTGAAAATCTGATATTTGATGTTTTTTCAAGATTTTCTGATGTTCTGAGTCCCTGTCCATATCACTTTCCATTCATTCATATGCGCTGAAAAATATTGTATAGAATTAGTGTTGCATTAGAAAATTAGAATTCTAGTGTTGCTCAGAACAATGAAATATAAAGGATGTTGAATACTATTATTGGAGTAGGGGCCTATATATATGACAGGCATTAGCGCCAATCCGGCTTGAAATGTGGGGGGAGGGCAACCGGCCAAAATGGTTAAAAAATGGCTGAAAAGAATAAAAAATGGGTCATTTTGCCGAAAAGTAAGGGGGACACGTCCCCCTGCCTCCCTTATGTGATTTAAATTATGATTTTATTTTTAAATTTCTTTTGACAACAAAGAAAACAAGTGATTTGTGCCCACTCAAAATGAAACAGCGGCTTGGGCAGTTTATATGGAACTAGATTTCGCGGTTCTCGGGTTGGGTGGTTCTCGTGATAAGACTCTCTCTAATTACCCAACACCCGTTACCCATATAGGCCTACATGCCCTGACCTTTTAAACTACATGTACTATGGTATATACGTCTCTCGATTGTTCGCCTCTTCCAAGCCCTGTCCTGCTACCACATTATGAGGAACCCAATACCCCTAAATTAGTATCTGGATGTAGGACGTTACAAAACATGCTAAAGTAATAACTTCAATCGGGATAAATGTGAACGCAATCAGGCCGAATATAACGGGTAATAGGTTAGGGTTAGGGTATCGTTTCTCCTATTCAAATGTTAACAACGGAAAAAATATTGCACCCGGAAATAGTCATGTTCTGCTGTAGGCCTAATAGGCCGTATTGAAATATGTTGAAAATAGGCCTATTGATCCGATGAGATGCACCTGCACGATTAACCACACTGCAATGCTTTCCGATGCTTGCACTGCGCCCGTCAGTACTCCGCGCGCACTACGCGATAGCGCACTCTGCGATAGCGCACATGAAAGCACACGATACGCACCGCGAAAGCACACGATACGCACATGCGAGCACGCGTTAGTGAGCCCAGCGCGCCGCACGCGATAGCAGCCAGCGGACAGAGGACGGACGGACACGCCATAATTAGTATTAAGATGAATGTGGTATTTAATGTGTTTTGAACTCGCCACCCATAGCGTTACATCACAAATATATGAATTTTTACACCAATCGAGTTTCAAATTAAAATATCTCCACAATTATCAACCCTAAACTAGCAAAAGTATACATTTTTGGAAAGCTGAAGGCATAAGGAATGTAACAATACATATTTAAACTCATTATACAGGGTGACCTTGAAATTATACAGGGTGGAATAAAAAAATTCCGGGTACAAAAAGGGTTACTTAATGTATTGCTTATCACTAACTTGCAGTAGTAAACTGAAAGTAAACAGCATCTATTTAGTTTGAGGATAGGGGGAGCCTACAGACTTTGGAAAAAAAAAATCACAGCTGTTTGGTAATCTCGGAATACAGGGTGTTCAAAAGTATGTTAAAATTTTTTACAATTTATCATATTTTGAACTGCAACATTTTACCCCTAACCCATACAGAAAAAGTAAGTCCATATTTAGATTCCTCATCAAATTTCCTATCATATTTCCTATGATAGGATAAGTAATAAAAATTTTACAGCAACTTTTAGATTTTGAAGACATCCGCATTACTTTAATACTACAGTGTTTATTATGAAAACGGGTGGTTTTGTACGTAAAAGTTTGAATTGTATAGACTAAACCAATCATAAAGAGTTCAAAATGATTAAAGACAATTAGCAGAATTGTTTAGCTGTAAATTAAGACCAAAACCAAGTTTATAGCCCCTGTAGCAGTGATTTTATTCAAGTTACACACATGAAACGTCGCGTTCCCATGGAGTTTGTGTGTACCGCTTCCCCCTCCTCCGCTTCCCCCTCCTCCACCACCCTGACTGCTCGCAATTCAATCAACCACAGCTTCGTTAGTTGAGAAGCTATATCCTTCATATTTACAGGTTATTTAGTGGTATTATTTAGCTTTCAAATGAGACCAAAACCATGACATAATCTTTTTTGTTTAGCCGAGGTATGATGAATTGAACAGATCATAATTTGAAAATACGTAACACCACCACCATTTTTGGGTGGCGAGTTCAAAACGCGTGGTCATTATAATTATAATGTAGGCTGCAATAGGCAGTCTTTGCCATAGCAGTCAATCACCTTGGCAGGCAAATGTCCCTCACCCTAGTCTAGCCCAGCCATAGTTCCTGTGATAATTGCAATCCCTCAAGAAATCAAAACCCTATCTAGTGATGCCACATTATTAACTTGGGCTTCTTTCCTGAGGAGAACTCATAGTGTCTTGACAAAAATTGGGCTATTTTGCAAGTTTCAAGGTGCTGTGTTTTTTTTTAGACGGGAAATATCGATATTCTGAACATTTTCATAGGTTTTCGTAAAGTGCTTATTTGTCTGTTTGAGCAATATCTGTGGTTTGAGGTGTTTTATTGATTGATAGTTATAGGAAGTGTTATCCTTCTGCTCAATAAAAGTTATTCCTCTGTTTCACTATTTTGTGGGTACAAATCTATTTGCGCGTACCTGCATTCGACACAACATTCAGAGCCCAGTACCATCAAGCAACTGTTCATCTTTTGTTGGTGTGGTGTGTTGCAGAATAGAATGCTGAAGGTACCCAAAAAGGCCTACCTGCAGCAAGTTGGCGGACATGTGACATCACAGGAATAACCTCTATTGGGTGATTTCTTTGCTGAATTTGATAAAGTGCCTCAAATTAATTTGTGCTTTGGCTGGAAATTGGGCTGCCCTCCGTGGCTTGAACACCATCCACTGCCATCATGCTTACCACACTTTGGGTCTGATAAACTGGCAACCCTGGCTCTTCTCCACTTCATTTCATTTAACCATTTATATTATATCTGTGCAACAGGGCATAGATATTCTCATTATGCTTTGCCGCCATCTTTTTCTTCTGCCTCTTCTTTATTTGCCTCTAGTTAACACTTCCTCTTCCTTATTCCCCTCATGGCTAAATTGATGAAAGTGCCCAAAATTTGGATTTTCGATGCCTTTTCAAGGGCCTTTTCCTTTTGCTGTAAATTGGGCTTACTGTCAACATTCCTGCTCTCTGGTCTGAAACATTATGATTATGGCAACTCTGGCTCAGCGAAAATATTTTTTGTTACGCTTCCCATAATGCATTTCTCCCATTTTAATTTTCTGTACTGATAGATCTTGTGCAACATAATAGGTTGATAACATTTGACGAAATGTACCTCAATGAACAGAGCAACATGTTATTTCTTGACTATAATCGACCCACGTTAATAGGCAGTCTATTCTCATCATGAAATGATATGGTCACAGCAGCTGAAGGGAGTATCCCACACAGTGTCATCGCCCGATATCTTCATGGTAGAAATCGCCATGGTAGGTTGAATCCACAGCCACGCATGGCCATTTTATTCCACCTTTAATATGAGATGCAGTAGCCAAGTGACCTGACTAAGGCTACTGACAATAGCCGGGGTAATTGATTTCTCGATGTGTGAGTAAGCTTGTATACGACATTGCGGTCAATGGTCATACTGCCTCCACTCCTCCATACAGGACCAACGCAATATAAAATTAGAATTTTGGTCAAATTTTGAGTTCAAGACTCACAGCCTTTTCTCAAAGCGCAAACTAATGACTATCATATCTGTTCAACACGTATTTTCAAGTGTATGAGACCAGATCTGGTTTCTTGAGACGAAATCATTTACGGGAGATATTCATCATTTTCCACCCCGGTATCCGAAGATTTTCGTCTGATATCAAAATCGTGCATAGCAATTCACGTGTATCGATCCCGGTATTTATTTTAGTATCTCTGCTGCACCAAATAATTATTAGCCAGGCGATGTCGGTGTGTCCCATCATCATGCATTGCAGTCTATCTGCTTGTGTACACTTTCTACGGCATGTGCAGTTCTACTATGGTATCGCAGAGCATGATGGGATACACCTATCAGCTGCTGTGATACAAAGTAATGGGAGTGTCACTTGATGAAATGAGGTGATGTATGATGTTGCAAAGGATTCTGGGAAGAGTAGGATATCTTTTCTGACCCTGGCGCTTCTCCACTTGATTTCATTCTTCCATTCTTATTGCTAATACTTCCTCTCTCTAGCCCTTGTCATTCTTGTGGCTAAATTGTCCATGAACTGACTCAGAGAAAGTTCATGGATTGTTGTGGTGAAAAGATATTCTGATTTAAAATGGTGTGAATGTGATATGTGGAAAGAGAGAGATCCTTGGGCATCTATCTAGTTCAAATATTGTAAGGGTCTTTGTGTGATGGTGGAATTGCTGCCTTATGATTTAGAGGACTTGTTGAGTTTCTCTGATTGCAATCCTGGGATTGCAATCTGGACCTATGGTAGTGGCTATGCCTCTTATTTACTACAGCTACCTTGTTAAGTTGTGACTGGTGATCTAAGGGTGAAAATAAATGGCTACGGGCCCTATTTCAGCCCCATTACTTGCCTACTAAAGCCTTACTGTAGCCCATTGAAAATAAAAATCACGACACCAGGCTACCCTTTTTGATATGTCACCATTATGTAGAGCCGACATGCCCAGAAAATAGGAAATATGGGGTTCTCTGTAAGGCCATAACAGTCAATTTTGAGTTTCCCGTCACATAATTTCTGAAAGCAAGTGAGGTAACTTTTTCATTATTCATTAATCATTATTTGTCTGCCTTTCATTAAATATGACCAACACGCATGTAAAATGTGTTGTTATTTGCTGCTCACTCACTTGAAGATGGATGTTTAGCCCAAATGAGATTCAAAAGTATATTACAAAGAGGTTGACAGCAAAATGTATGTTTTGATTTTGATTTTTCCACAAAAAATAAAGGGATATTCATAATTTTTTTGCAAATATAACCAGTTTTCATTGGTATTTTTTGTAAAATCACAATAATGAATTCAAGTGAGGGTCAGAAAATGAAGTGAGGGCGGGTGACGGGAAACTCAAAATCGACTTTCCTTGGCCTAATGTGAGGTCAGGATATGAACTATTATTGTTGAATCATTTCATTTTCTCTTTTTTGTCATCCTATAAATGTTTGTATGATTGTGTACCTGTGGGATGGGATAGGGTGATTTTCCAAAAATGTTCTGCCCATTTTGGATTGCAACAAAATTTCTTCTCTTTTATTTCAATTAATATCTCCCATTTGTGCATTTGGGTAACCAAAAATTCAAACCTGAAATTGTTTATTTAGACCAATGTGTCTCAGCAAGCATGAAGGTTTGTATGTTTTTGTCTTGTTATTCTACAAAAACTACTTCCCCTCCCCCTTGACTTGTCAAGTTGCTTTTAGTTTCTCATTTTGGCTTGAAATTAGATTTAAAAACGCTTGCAATCCGACCTTAATTCACTCCAGTGTATGTGCCCTAATCAAAATAGGGCCTAATTTTTGCACCTCCCCTTCTTTGTCCAGTTTCACCATATTTAAAACCTCTTCATAACCTGTAAGTAAAAAGATTAAAACTTTCAACTGCACTCACCAGGTTATTTTCCCAAATATTTCAGAACCAACTGGTTCCTTCCTCAGTGGGTGATGGTGTGTGAGATGTTGCTAAAATCAGTGTTTCTAGAAGATCTTCTACTAGAGTTGCCAGTTGGTTTCACTGATTTCAGCAAGCTGTTGTAAACTGGAGATAGTTCGTACCCCTGCGAGGTGTTGATTTTGGGCTGCGGGTCTCTCCTTCATAACCTCATTAATATATGTGATGCGTGTGATCCAATAATATCTTATTATTTGTGAAAACACGAATGCAAATCGAGGTCATTAATATCTCACAATTGACCGTAAATGCGTAATTGTTCCAATGTCGCACACAATTGACCGGCGTTTGTGTATTATTTCTTAATGCGCAAACAAACACTCGTAATCACCGCGAGTAAACTTGCGTACTTGTTGATCGCGTATAAATTGCGAATTAAAACGGTGAAAGGAAAATACATTTTCAATCGTATTTTAAGCAAAAAATATGTTATTTTCATGAAACAAATTTGTAAATTGGCGGTAATGAATGACAATAATAACTTTGCACCATCTGTTTTACGGTCATTGCGTGAAATTGTCGGGTTTTGTTTTGGATCTCAAAACAGATAGCGCGTAGTTATTATTGTCTAAATAGCAGCTATTGCCTTTAAGCAGCCATGTCCTTGTTGCATTCTAATGTCCAGAAATAAACTCATGTTGTCAGCAAGGTTCATTAAGACATTTTGGCCAGATTTGTTTTCAAATGACCCTCACCTACCTTTGCCCTTAATGTAATTAATAGAAGAAAAAAATGTTAATTTGAAATGACCATGACCAGTTCAATCCAGAACTGAGATTTTTTTTGTTTTTTGTTTTTGTCTTTTGTATTAAATCTAGGAACAAACATTAGATATCCTTGTATTTTATAACAGAAGATAATAGTAGGCTATATGTTTGTTCCAGGTGCATAAAAACATTTCTAATTTGTGAAAATTTTCAATGAGATGAACCTTGGCTGTCCCAAATGAAGGAATGCCCCTTAAGTTACAGTCCTTATTGCCAAATTGTGCATACTTTTGGAGTTCTGCTAGGCTGATTTCCTATGGTTTTTGCTATTTTTATAACAAAATTGCCACTAAAATGTTGGAAAAATGCGAGCATATGTAAATGCAACAAACTGCAAGAAAAATGAATGTGTCCAAAAGCATTATGTGCACTTATATAGAGTGTGCGCATCTGCGCCTGTGCAAATACAAAATCAGTGCGCACACTTTGGGCTTCTTCTAACATTTGCTCTGATTGGTTTTTACTATCTAAGAGTGTATGAATCCAAAATTTAAAAGCAAAACCAGTTGTTGAAGTCCCCCTCCCTACTCAACACATAAGTTGGTAACCATGATTGTTACCAAAAAGCTCAGAAAAGGGGTAATTTTTTTACCAGAAATTGGCAAAATAGGGGGTATTTAATTTGCAATGTCCCCCAAATTTGGATAAAAATGGTACTTGGGAAAACTTGGTACTTGGTAATTTTATGTCAATATTTATTGTCTCATTGAAAAGGAGTGTTTGAAATTCTAGTCAATAAAAACCACAAAAAAGGCGTAAAATGTTTTTTTGGCCAAAATTTTGTCCTCGATTTTGCATGAAAAAGGGGGTAAATTTGCTGAAAAATCATTGCAAAGGGGGTCTTTGACATATTGAACAGATCTTTATTCTCAAACAGCTAAATTAGCTCACCTTTTGGTAGCTTTCTGTCTGCAATTTGCTAGACTTTCTTAAGCCCCAATAATCTTTGACATATTTGGTAACTCGCATGCATGGTTACCAACTTTTGTGTTGAGTTGGGGCCGGGTTGAAGTCTTTATTTCTTAAATTCTTCATGTATCTGGATAGAGATCAATATAATCACATAGCATAAAGGAAATAAATATGAATTATTAATCAGTTAACGGATTTAGATTTAAGCCTCCTGTCCATGACCCATCTCTTCCAGTTGATGGGTATTTCAATAATGTTACATGATAGGGCTTACATGAATGGTTGGGCCAAGGATGTAGGCAAGGTTTTGTTGTGAATGTCAAAGAAGGACATCGGCTTGTATAAAGCCAACAAACCAAAAGTTTGATGATGTTCTAAAGAGAAAGTCCTTTTGTTGGGTCGGAATGGGGTCAAAAAGTCTGATTACAAACAGAAATACAAAACTTATAAAAGATTTGGCACACCATCTTTCAAGGTGATACCAGGGTCTAGCATTGTCACCAGGATCTAGCAATGTCCACAGGGCCATCAAGTTTATTTTCTAGCATGGCCTCAATTTTATATAGTTTCTTCTTTGCCATTGAAAAAAAACAACATATCATGTTGTGCTGTTTTAAAGTTTATTTTCTAGCCATTAATCCTTGGAAATATTTTCCCTGGGTATGTCTTTTAAATTCTGTGTCTTTTTTCAGACCTGATGACATCTCTCTTATTTTTAGGGCAATAGTTGACCTTTTCACCTTAAATGTGAGGACCTGAGGGCCTTCTATATAAATGTGGTTGAAATGTTGGTCAGGAAAACCTTGCATGTAATCAGCAATGGACAGTGTTGACCACTCTATATTCAAACACCATGGAGGTCGCACAAGGACGTGACCTTATGGCATGCTTTGTTAGGTGACCCCCAAGAGCCACTCTAGAGCCTTGGTCACAATCAAGTGACCCTGTGTCAGGCCTTGGCTGGCTGGGTTGGCTTGGCGTGGCTTGGTCAGTTTGGTTTACAGTCAACAGTCATTCTAGTGGTCCTGCTCATGGGGTGAAGACATGAATCTTGGCCACCTCTGACGAATCTGACTCATACCAATGTTTTGTGTATAAATGGACTATGTATAGCAGTATCATTATCAACTGACTGTGCCAAGTTCCAGAGGCAGCTGAGTGAACCACATTGACCGGTTGGGCAGTGGCGTACGTGTTTCTAGGGTGGCTAGAAGTGTGTTGACTGTGCCAAAGTACCTCGTGGCTATGCACTCTATGCATGTGTGCTCTATTCCTACCTCGTGGACTGAACTACATATGGTAACTATGGATCTAGCTGTGTGTGTGAGTGATTGTATGCAATAAACACACATGTACAATTGTGTTTCACCGTACGATCGTTAACACGTTGTGGATGAATGGAACATTGGATCTTTGTTAATTTGTATAACTCTCATGACTCTATACCGGCAAGGTGTGTTGTCTTTACATCAGAAACTTCCTCATATAAAATTGAACAGCATCGGATGTGAAATGCTAATGCAACTAGTGCACTTGCGTTGACATGTGCCGGGGCCCACTCACTCCTTAGAAAGCTAGGATTGTCTTTTTATATCATTTTGTTCCATAAATGAGAGAAAAAAATCTGATGGTAATGAGATACAGGAGAGAAGATGCGGTCTGGATGACGGTATGGATTAGGCACGATACAAGTAAGTCTAAGGTTTGTTGATTTGTGTAATGGAGGAATGGCCAACTTGTAGTACCTGTGAGGCCACATGAAGTACTAGAAAATGTCTAAAGCCTTTAAACTGACATTCACCTAAAATGAATTTATTATCTAAAAGTTTGTAAGAACTGACCCATTAAGGTGTTGCGAAGTTCACAATGTGGCCGTGGCCCTTGGGTCCAAAATGTTTCCCACTTTGTATGGTCTGATTGGTCAGGCCAAGCAGACACACTTTGGCCCTGATGGAACCAGACTAATGCAAATTGCTCAAGCCATGCTAAAATCTGTAAATATTAGCCTATGTAGGAAGAAGAGAGAGAAACAGCTTTGAAGATACAGATCAAGACAAGGAAAAGAAGGGCACTCCCAACAGGTGTTTTTTTAATTTTTCATACACTTTCATAAATAGCAGCCAATTGGAAAAGGTGTTTGAAAAATATCCGTGAAGTGTATTGATCATGTACGACTGCACTCGCGCATCCTACATGCAGTGTTTTCATTTCCCATAAAGGTGGATGCATTTATTGTATTGTAGTGAATATTTTGTTATTAAAATTGCCAAAATCGCAGGATTATTTACGCGTGTCTGAAATAATAGGCTTAGTCTTAACTAAAATTGGCTTCAAATGACAAGAAACATTACATTCACCTTGATATCATTTTCTTTTTTTAGAAACCATTTTTCTCATATCTACTTGAGAATAGTAACATTAAATGTCACTTGTGGATAATATCTTAATTTGGAGAGGGGATAGATTCTTGATTTGTTGATCAAATAATTGAGTAGAAAATGTTACGGAGATGCCGATCATTGATGAACAGGCCTATTATAATTGTAACGTCCAACTGAAATACAATTATTTGTTATAAAAGTGGGTAGTTATCCCACGACAGATGTGATTTTATCCAGTCAAAGGCACGGATGATCATGTTTGATATTTGTCCATTTTAAAAATAAAAATTTGTGTAGAAAATGTCACCGAGATGTTGATCACTGATCACCAGACCTATTATTATCACGTCCACTTGAAAATAATAATTGATAAATGTGATTATTATCCAGTGAGGGGGTCGATCATTTGATATTTGTGTCTGATGAGTGGCCGTGATAATGTACCTTTATCAGTGTGTGGGCTGGAGGGAATATTGTGGATGATTTTGTGGATGAGGGGGTGGCGTTTTATTGTTTAGAATGATGTAACCTTTTGTTGGGTTATGCAACAGTGTTGAGTTATGCAACAATTGACCTCTTGTATAACTTTCATTTGATCAGGTAAATAAAACAAAGAGACAATCTTTATCAGCTATTCCAGTTAAAATCCATACACCCCTGGAATATGTGATCTTAAATCTCCCACACAAGGGGCATAGATTTCAAATGGAGTCCCCTGTTCAGGTAACCCCATTTGAATTTCACACTCCCTGTGTGGACGATTAAGGTCATGTCTTCCATGGGGTGTATGGATTTCAATTGGAATAGTCTTATTTATTGGCCCTTATTCCTGTACATTTGTCACTGCTCAAAATAGGCAGGCTGTTTAGCGTGATATTGTATCGGCATTTATTTTTCATTAATTTGTCAGATCTGAGCAGTTTGGTGGTGGTGGTGGGGTGGGGGACTCTTGTTAAAACTGTGATTTTTCAACCCTATTAATGATTGAAGGAAGGACCAATGTAAATGTATGTTCTCAGATTGATTTTTGAAAAGGGTATTTTCTTATTCAATTTTAATGCACTATATTCAACGAAGCTCCTAAACTTTGTGTAAAAACTGATCCGAATTGGAAGTTGTCATGCATCAGTAATTTTAACTGTTAGCTTTGTTTAATTAATGGGAACAAAATTCTACAAATTAAAAAGATTTTGTTCATTTTCCGTTTGGCAAAAAATACATCAATTTTTCTCACAATTTCACTTCATGTGAAATAATACAGGAGAGGCGGTTTTAACTTTTTGCACTCTATACCATGCACTATGAAGTAGCCCACAGAGTTGGTCAGTCGTGAATGGGCTAGTTCACACAACCACAAAATCTGAAGTTTCTGTAACTCCAGGTTACCCATTCTTGTGTCCACACTTGAGTTTCTGGAGCTGGAATAACAATAACTTGGTTTATTGTTTGTTTGTTTTTCAAAAACTGCCCATCCATAACTTAAGTAGCACTTGGTCCATTGCGATCTGATACCACTCAGAGCGTCCTGTTATTTTGAGGGGGTGGGGGGGTAGGCTTATTATACCAAGTGGTTACAGTACTGAGGATCCATACATTTATGGGAGTTCCTCTTTTTAGCTAGCTGATTTCCTCTTTTTTTGCCAAATTTATTTGTTTTGGTTTATTTTCAGCCCATATTTGGTGTTTTTATCCCAACTTTACGCTTTTTTTTCATATTTTTTCCAGTAATTTTCCTTTTTCTGTGTCCATTCACACCCCTGATCTGTAGATATTGGCCATCATGTGGACATATTGAATGACTCAGTATCGTGGTTCTTGGGTTCATTGAATCCAAGTTATACAACAATGGTCACAGGGCTGTGTTTGGATATGCTTCATTTACCTGTGGCAAACCAAGTTAACATGTGGTTACTGAACCAGGTCATGGTATAGTGTGTTCCGTTATAAAATGGCAGGTCTTTTCTGAAATGCACTTGCTCAACTGGGTCGAGTAGAAAAGCATTTATACTGTGGCTTGAATGAATTGGAATGTGGTTATGTAACCAGTCATTTTAAAGTGTGATTGGTAACAAAATGGCAGGTCTTTTCTTAGATTTACTTGCTTTAAAACTTAGGTAGGGTATAATGGGAGTACAGAAGTGAACAAAATTTGGGAGGAAGTGAGTGCCAGATCAAAACACTATGATTTGCCAACATTTCAGTTTATTGTGGTTTGTTAAATGAAACATTGGTTAAATACCTAAGCAGGTCAAACTACAGTGTGTTTGGTATAAAAATTGCATGCTGTTAGAAGGGATTGGGTGAGGAGAGGAGAAGTGACGACAAGAACTTAGGGGCTGTGCAATAATTATGAGTCCCCCTGGGGTAAAATTTCCGAACAGCGAGCCAAAAATCGCTTGCCCCCCTCTCAGCCTGCCAAAAATTGCTCGCCCCTCCCCCCTCGGCCCGCCAACAAATCTTTGCCCTCCCCCCTTGAATCTACATGAATCCCATAATGCTAAACCCGCCTATCACCTCCTCACCAAACACATCAAAAATGTAGAGGGAGGAAACAAAGTGAGGCAAGAAATGAATGTCATTAGTAGTCAACTAATGTCCAGTCTTTGGATTAGATAATTATTGTACACATTAGTGATGCAACTCATGTAGACAAGCTGTACATGGATCAACAAGGCCGTCACAAAACTAATTATATGATGACCTAGCTCTATCTTATCCAAGGCCCAAACCATAGAATCTGCCTTCCCATCATGCAATGCACAGGTATAATAATTAGAGAATAAAAGTATTGTTTTCAGCTGCTGTCCTGCATCTATAATCTCATATAACACGGGCAACATCATTATTTTAAGTAAAACAAGGTGAAGCTGAGTATCCAAAAATAATGACACCCCTGTTATATGAGACGATAGATGCACAACAGCGGCTAAAAACAATACCTTTATTTTAAACACATCAATTCAAATAAAGATATTATAATCATAAGTAGGCCTCTACCAAATTTTAATCAAATTACATCCTTCATTTTATATGGAATTTACCTAGGGCTTAGATTCGATTAGTTCCGTAAAGTACTCCCTGTTGTTGCTACGCACCTCCCGATTGGTTCAATATAGCGTGTTCAAGTATTGCGTTGACTCGCGCACGCTGAATCGTTATCATGTCATATCACCCAGCTATAAGAACCAATCAGATAATTAGATTGCAGTCACAGGCTGCATATGCACCGCTTTTGGTCGCATGTGTATCGTACGCTGATGTTACCATCTCGAGAGAACCAAATGGAGATAGATGGCTAGGTTGCATGTTTAATTTAATTTAATTTTATCAAATGCATTGTGGGTAAGATTGATATTCTGAAATGTGATAATGTGCAAGGTCCATTCCATGATTGGACAGGACTAATTACTCAACATAATCCAATGTGAGATAACAACAAGTATTGCATCAAGGTGATGAAAGTACATGATATTTACATACTGCTCTTTTACTGTTTTGTTTGAACATTTTACTTCAAATGGTTAAAGGTGATTGCACTTTGATCCCTTTCAAGGATTCAAACTACAACAAGATTCGGAAGATAATGATTCTGTGCAATTCATTTTACTATTAGAATCAATAATGAATCTCCTTGAACAACTTATAAAAATTCCTTTAAAAAGGAATGGGGCACCCAATGGGAGTTTTAATGTGATGCGCTTGAAATGTAACCTTTTGGATAACATTTACTCTTGAAAACAATTGCAACATTAGCATAGTAAACTAAGAACATACAAGGAATTTATTATCTCCAGAAAACCCACACCCTTCCCATCATGCTATATTGTTGGGCTATTCCAGTTGAAATACATACACCCCCTATGGAAGACATGAACTTAATCTCCAGCACATGGGGTGTAGAAAACTGATTTCAAATAAGGTCGCCCATTCGGTAACCCCATTTGAAATTAAGAATCTTATACAACTTCTTCTGTACCTTTCGGCCCTTCACAATTAATTCTTAGTTTCCTGTTTCATGGTTGAAAACAAGGCATGAGGTGACTTTTAATTATTAATTATTAATTATCTTTTATGTTCTTTATTTTAAAACAAGTGTTCGCAACCTACATAAACCCGTTTTGACTAGGAACATGCATTTAATTATTTTAGAACTATGTTTGATTTTATACATAAGTAATGGTACAGTTATGTTATTTGTTTATTCATCATTATAGTTGCTTGATATATGTTCAAAGTTAGAAAGTAGCAAATGAAAGTCATTAAAAGTTATTTTAAAAGCGAAAATCCAAAATAAAAATGAAATAATTAAATATTTTGTAATTCTCTACTTTGGGAAACAGGAAACTAAGAATTAATTGTAAAGGGCCTTACGATACAAAATGCTACAAAATTAGACCTATAAGTGCATTTTTATGCAAGAATGCAATTTATTTGGTTGAATATGCACATTCTGCTATAATAGGGTGATGTATTGGATAGAAATTTAAGTTTGAACAGGATTTCTCCATGATGCAATTTTGCGATTATGACATGCCAGTTTTAAGCTTACCTAAATTGCTTACATGCTATGGGAAGGAAATTTCTGCATTTCTGTCACTTTTTCTTTGAAAAAAATAGGGCGTTCATAAGACGGGGCATCAATACAGTAAGTCCGAGTGTGATGTATAATATAACTAACATTTTCATGTTTCTTTGTTTCTTTTCTACAGGTACATTGAAGAACATGTGCAACGAACAGGTGTGGCTATTGAAACCCAAGGGTTCACGTTTGTCACCAGCGGACGCAAACGAGAATCCCTCACGGTAAGTCCAGTTCCTGTCGCGTACTCACCTCTATTTACACTCTATAAAGCGCTATATCCACAATGTTTCAAGATGAACACTGCTCTTTTTTCGCATGTTTATAGAGGATGCAGTGGAAGTGGATATTTTCACACACACGTCTTTACTCTTGGGTGATTTCTGAAAGAGAGGGGGTCTTTGTGTGTTGGTAGTTTTGGGAAATTCATGCCTTAACTTGCGTTATTCTATATGACAAAAGTTAATATTCATGTGTTGTTTAATTTGCAACGTAACCTCATTTGTGAAATTTGTGAGAATAAAGCTCACACAAAAATTACTACTTGTACAGTAATAGAAATCAACAATATTTACTGTCTGCACAAACTAAGCTCAATGTTTTGACATCAATCCAACATGTCTACCAGACTTGAAGTACTACTCGTACTCTTGACTCGTACTCCACTCAAGTACTCGCACTCATGCAAAAGTACTCATACACATGATTTGTCACTGTGCACTCGTACTCGCAACCAAGTACTCGTACCAAATGTATACTATGTACTAAATTATTCACTCCGCTATAAAGTGAAAATTTTAAGGGGAAATCAATCTGTTAACTTAGGAAAACAAAACATGGGCATTTGACAATGAGACTAATTGATCTGAAATTTATTGAAATTTAATCTTATTTAAATAATTTAAATAATGGGAGTGATTGGGTGTGGCCAGGGGGGTCATTGGGTGATAGCAAAACTATAAAAAAAGTTTGAGAGGAGTGAGTGGGCATTGCAAAAGGAAGTTCTTGTGGTCCAAGGGAGGGGGTCATTGGGTTACAGCAAAGCTATAAAATAGGGTTTAATGTGTGAGAGGGGGGTTTAAAAAAAGAGGTCTTTGTGGCCACATATCGCCCATTTTCAGCAAGTTCTACATGTAGAATATAGGGCTTTCATTTTTGCCTTTTGACTGCTTTGTAAAACAAATGTGATCACTCGCAGTAAGTGTTAACATCAATATGTGCGCAAGCCACAGTGGAGAATATTATAATGCATTCATAATGAATGAGATGAACAAAAAGAGAATTAATTAATAAGCCCCAGTCATTGCTGAAGTAAATGATTATAGTTGCACAACAGATAAATGCAACTTCAAATATGATTAATATCCTCTAATAAAAATGTTTCAAATTCTTGAAATGATACAAATTGTTGCAGTGAATTCTGATCAGTGATGTAAAATGAAATTTAGATTTGAAGGTGTTATATTAACTTGAGGAAAAGAGTACCAACATTTCAATAAAAATGCTGTGTAGAGCAAACGTTTGTGCAGAGTTGAGACTCGGTTCAAGTCTAATTCAAAGACATTTTTTGTTCACACAAAAGTAATACCTTTATTAAAACGCACCAGCAACTAAATTCTTGGAAAGATTTATTTTGAAAAGATGCCATTGTTTATTGACACTGGCATATCATTGTTCCCATAGGGTACAGTTCAGTTTGGCTTGCTCTATTATAATATTTGATGTGAGGAAAGTCAGGAAATTCGACAAAATGAAACAACAAAGCAAAGAAGGAGATAAAAGATAAACGTTAAAGCAACATCCGCAAAATTGTAAATTATGTGAATGTCGGCTACTTTATTTTACCCATTGCATTATTGCTGCAACCACAAACAAACAAATAAAACCCCTCAACAGGGAAAAATTTCCCTGTCATTGAGTTTTTAGGCTTGGGTTTTAAAAATTCTGCAGGGCGCTCTATTTCCCACCAATCCCAATTGGCATCCAAAGTTTTCACTGATTACATTATGTCCCCTTTTAATTTTGAACCAAACAAATAAGGTAAAACAAAGAAAATTGCATTTCATTCCAGCACCTGTAACTATCGTCAATGCATGTAGGCCCTATTAGCTCGCGGATCGTCATTGAGTGGAGCTTCACACAGCTGGGACGTATAAATAAGGCATATTAACTAAAGATGAATAGCGATGTATACACAGTTTATATGTCAATGATACACATGTGAACACAGAGAATAAAAAGGAGGATCCCCAGGTTTATTATAAAAAACTTAAATTTTACTGTTAAAGCACTTCCGGCTTAGTCTGTCACATGGTATTTTAGTACACCATTGGGCATTACAATAATGCAAAAAGTAGAAATTCAAGAACAATTGAGGGCGTTGTTGTGTGGAGCAAATCACACATGATAGTTTGAGTTTAAAAACGTTGGATATTCAAACAACACCCTGTGGAGGAGACTGGAAATGTATGTCAGCAAAGTGTGCTCTATTAAAGTATTATTCCCAGATTGAATATGAACAGGACAAATCTTATGTTGCAAGATACTGACCGTGTGCCTGGTATGACAAACAGGACATCTGGACATACAGCAACATGCTGCACAATTCTCTTTAAAATATAGAATGTGTGTTGGCCTCTCTGGCAGGCATTCAATTATTCATCATACAGTAGGCATATGGATGATCCAGGTATTTGTACCCATTGTGTTATTCCTATACTGTACGCAGGGTTGCCACATGATGCCTATGTGGCCCAATTGGGCTACTTAAGTGGCATGTTCCAACGTTTGACAAAAGTTGCTCAAAATATCAAGCATAGCAGATTTAGTACTTCCTTTTTTTATTGGCTTAAGGCTTTTTAGAAGTTTAGATTTTCGATGGCCACTTTATCTAGCGATTGAGGAGTAGAGAGTGTGATCAAACATCGCAACTGCTCAGTGCCAGAAGTGGGTAAGTGCAGTAGCTGCCCATCATGCAAATTACACACAGTATATTATTGTACTCATCTGCATAGGGCAGCTACACATAGCAACTAATGCACTTAACCACTTCTGGCACTGAGCAGTCAATCTATTCCAGTAAGTGGTTATACAAATATCAGGATTTTGGGTGCTTCTTCCACAAATTGGGCTGCGTTAAGACTGCACTAAATTCCATGCCTCTGTGGAAAAAAATCCCAATTTGGTAATCAAGTTCCAGGGAAATTGTGTCATTTGGAGTTTAATTAAAGCTTGTCAGGAATGTGTTATCCCAGTTAAAATCAATACACCCCCTATGGAAGCCATGACCATTATTTCCCATAGGGTCGTAGATTAAGGGGTCACCCATTAAGGTTAACTAACCCCATTTGAAATTCACACCCTCAGAAGATTAAAGTCGTGTATTCCATAGGGTATATGGATTTCAACTGAAATAGCTATATCAAATGTAAGAACGGGTGGACAGTCTGCAATTTTGTTAATGTTCCCAAATATTGTGAATGTACGTACCCGGGAAATAAACATATTTTCTAGACATGGCCTTATCGTAGTGCTCGTCGCACCTTTGGTATGGAAAATTGTGGAAACGCCGTCTGACGGCAGGTAGCTCTGATCACCTCTTGTTTTCGGATCGAGGAGGAATGGAGTAAATGCCGGCTAGAGCAGACTGCACCGGCAGATGCTTTCTATGTTTAGCAACATAATGTAGTTGTTCCTATATTGTATTACTTCATACAGACCCACCAGACCTATATTATGTGACATGCTCTTGTGTAAACCAGGAACATGTCGGCAGACCTAGTTTTATGATAAACACCTTAAAAAGGATATTTTGTGTACTGTGACAGTTGGTAAATTTTCAAAAAATTTCAAGTTGTGAGTTTTGGATGTCGTACCCATATTTTATTTTCAAAGCATAAAAGGATTTTATTTATTTCATCAATAATTGGGTTAAATTTTGTTTTTATTATCAGTACTGTGTAATTCGGAAATGATTGCCTATTTTTCCATTTTGAAAACTATAGTTTCTGAGAAGTGCACCTGCTGTAAAGTGTGCTGAGGCTTGTGGATCAACGTCTAGGTGTTGTGCCTGTGCGTAGCGCACTATAATTTTTTTTTGGTAGTAATAATTGTATCTTTGGTATCTTCAGAAGTTAAAATTTGAATTTGTTTATAGGTTAATGAATGCGTATTACTTGTTGGAAAGAGAAATTAGACAAAAATAAAGCACTTGCGCAGATGTTGATGCATCTAATGCATGAACTCTGACAACCCCTTCCAAACACATGGTAAAACAAATGATTTTCTGCACTAAGAAATTTACTATTATATAGAAAGAACTGTATATATTGATATTTAATGTGTTTCTCTTGTATTCTTTCTTCCTCTTTCTATCTATAGGGCAATGCTACCTTACACCTGTACCCACATTTCAAGGAACTGGCCAAACTTGAAGGTAAGTGTTATCATCACCAGCTGCCACAGTTCGTTCTTATATGTAAAACCATACATAAAGAATGGACTGTGCTGGTTTTACTTCATCATCTCCAGATGCCACAGTTCATTCTTTAACATAAAATCTTGTAAAGAATGAACTATGCAGGTTTTCCATCATTATCTCCAGATGCCATAGTTCATTCTTCAATGTAATAACACACATAAAGAATGAACTGTGCTGGAGTCTGCCATTCAGGTAGCCCTGTTTGAAATTCACACTCTCTGTGTGGGAGATTAAGGTCGTGTCTTCCATAGGGGGTGTGTAGATTTCAATGGAAATAGCCCATTTTTTTCCCGGACCAGGAACTACTTTCTGACAGAACGTGGTAACATCCATGCTTGTTGCAAGCCTGTCATTTTCCATCGTTACCTTTTTCCAGGCCCATCGTCTTTAAAACCGGAAGACTGAGTTGATTAGCTTTATTTACATTTAGGGGGCCACTTTGTAAATAAGAAATAGTGCAGACTCAAATCCTGTTCAGTAATAGTTGATCAGAAATTCATTAGCTGCATTTTGTCAGGTCTGTGTTGCAGTTCTCCCAACCCAAGTGTCTTATTACTCTTAGGCAAGCATTGGGATCGCAAACATGCTCATCTATCAATGCACAGTTCTTGAACCCCAATATCCTTGTACATTCATAGAATGACCTTTGAAAATGTGGGTACAAAAACTCATACTCTTCAACTTGAGGTCAGATTTTGAGCTTTGATTGTGTAGTGGAGGTCAGTGAACTGTGCCGGTGGAGATTGGACCATTTTGGTTTGTAGTGAAATTGACTTTCAAGTTTCCTGCCACTCGTATTTTGAAGGTGCCAAACCTTTAGTTACTTGTAAAATAAATTCCAAATTTCTGAACATGTTCAAGAAATGTTATTTGTCAAAAATTAAAACTAGAAAACAAATAAACAAACAAATAAATCAGAATAAACAAAAGTAACAAACTATGAAAGCTATCCTACTTAAACTTAATCAATTTAAAATAAAACTTTCAAACGTTTCTCATGACTGTTTTTAAAGCAGGGCAAACTTAGAAAAGAGCGAATGAAAAGTGAAGATTAAAGTAGCGCAAAAAGTTCATCTTTTGAGTTGGTAATTTATTCCATGAAAACAATAATAAATAAAAATAGATTGATTATGGATGTAGGTTATACAGATCTGTATATATCTGTTATATTTGTGGTTGATACCAATTAGTAACAGAATCCTTCAACCCACTCCGCAAGATTTCTAGTTGTGATACTGTAAAAATGGAAATTTTTGCGCTACATTTACTTTCGCGCTTTTCGCATTCCAAGCTTTTACCGCGAAAATAAACAACGCGCAAATATATTCCTTTTGTGTATAAGGTCAATGTAAGGAAACTTAGAATTGCGAATTTAAAAACAAAGGAAAACATTAAAATTGGAAAAGCCTGAAAAATTAATCAATTAATTTCCAGTTTTACAGTATTGAATCATTGACAACTTCTGAATACTCTGAATTGATCCAGTATGGTCCAATGTGAACGAGTTAATGAGATCGATAGATAGATTTCAGAAATTATTGGAAAGGAAATGGCGGTTTTGATACCACACAAGTATCCCATATCAGAAATTTCAATATTTACTATACACATATTGAATTTTTTTGAGCTATAATGATTCCAACTTGAATGTTAAGTGCTATTTAAAATTGATCTATTGAGAAATCGGGAAGATTTTAAAAAGTTGGGTGGGATGTTCCAAAATACTTAATGGAAAGGTCATTATGGGAATCAGATTAATAGTATGTGGGAATGAGATGTATGATGTTAATCTGTCATTTTAAAACCATCTTGTGTAGGTTTACCAGTTTATATTGCATCAGATAATGAAAATATAAACATCGTAATGTCACTCTAAGCACATGTTTTCCCGATTTTCTTTTTTAAATATAAAGCTATGGTATAAAATAAATCTTATCGTTTAGCAAGAAAAACACATTTATTTTTACAAAATGCTCCCACCCACCCACTTTGTCGCTTAAAATGGCACCATGCTATGGCATATATTGTCATTAAGTGCTGGCCCACTTGTGGAGATTTTCTCGGAAACCTAGAGTGGGAAGTGGAAAGACTTGTTAAGTCCCATTCAAAAACTATCATCCAGTTTAATTGTTAGAAATAATTTGACATTTCTGCAGAATATCAGGAATTGGGCTATTTAAAATCCACACCCTTCTTATTGGAAGATTATACTGTCAAATCTTGATTTCAGTTCCACCACATGATCAATCCCACTGAGGATTTTTTTGAATTTCTGTTCACAATTTTGAAATCGTTCACAACCCTTTTCCCACTGTTTTTAGATGGATCATGGAAATGATTGTATCCAGAAACACTAGGATTCACAACATGTTCATCTATCAGGGCACAGTTCTTTAACCCCAATACATTTGTACATTCATTGAATGACCTTACAAAATTTGGGTACAAAAACTCATACTTTATGAGACCAAGTGTATGGTAACCTGTCTCAAATAAGTGCAGAAGAGAGATTTATATTTATTATTTTCATATTACTTGTAAACAAAATGTATGAGAAATTTTTTTAAACAAATTGTCATCATTTGTTGCTGAAATGTGGTAAAATTACTCCCCAGGGGAGACATTTTGATCAAATTAACTGTGTGAGTCTATCAGAAAACCTTATTACTTAGAAATACGGATGTGATAGCTTGTACCAAGGGAGTTATTCGTAGAAGTTTGTTTTCAAGGAAGTTAGTTCAGGATCCTGGTCTCTTCCATTACACATTTATTCTTATTACAAGCGTCAGAATTTTCTGCTTTTTCATTATTTTCCATTAAGATATATTTGTATTCATGCCTGTTGAAAGTGCTTCATACAATAAGATTGATGCGGTGTTGTGTATATGGATTTTAGAAACTTTCATTTTCTCAGTAACATCTATGATATCCAAAATAGCCTCATTTCCAATTGCATCGTTCAATAACCTCATACAACAACCATAGGGTAAAAGTTGACCTCGTTTTGTTGGGTATGAGTTTTTATACCCAGCATTCAAAGGTCATTCTCCAAAATGACCTCATTTCTAATTACATAGTTCAGGAATGTCCAAACAACAACCATAGCATAAAAGTTGACCTCATGTAGTTCCTACAAGTTTTTATACCCAAGACATTCAAAGGTCAATATATTTGTGTACAAACATATTAGGGTCATAGAACTGTGTCCTGGCAGATGAGCAGGTATGATCCTATAGCGTTTCTTTGATGCATAGTTAGCATCTTTTGTACATAATTATAAGTGGTCAAAAGAGAGACTTAAGATCGAAGGCGAAAAGAAATTGTCAAGTTCTTTTTGTGTTTCCTAGTTTCAGCAACATAAAACAGTGATTTCACAAGAACTGAAACTCTTTAACTTTTGATATACATTTTGCGTCATTTTGGTCTATTTTCATACGACATTTTTCATGGAGAGGTATTTGCCTTACTAGATGTGTGGGTTAAAACTCTGAAACCACATAAAGCCCAAAATGTTGACAGAAGGGGGCAAGCTTTTGTAAACAAATGGGGCAGGTGGGGGGAAGGGGTGCATGTACACAACTTATCCTATATCCTAAACAAACCTGTTTGTTGGTATACTGTGTGTGTTTTATGATATTATAATGGATATAAAACTTCGGATCTACATGTATATCCTTGGTGGCAACTCAGGAGTGAGGACCTCAACAGTGGACGTCGATGGATGTGTACCCTCTGCCACGACACTTCACTTGGTTAGCTGATGTGATACTCTGAAAGACCATCAGCTGCCCGGTGAAGTGTAGTGGAAGAGTTGGTAACTGCAACATGCACTCTGCGAATTCCGGATATAGAAGAAGCGCCAGATCTGCGCAACTTTGGATGAAGAGGTATGAATGTAGGTGATGGTGAAATTTGAATCTTATTGGAATGTTTTACTTATATCACATAATTCTTTCTCCTTCAATTGTTTTTGACAATTTACTAATGAAATTATAGATAAGGCTGAGATGTACGAGACGAGATGAGACTTTTCAGGTTTTCAGGTTTAACCTGGATTTTGAAGATTAGTTCTTACAACCCTTGTGTAAAATTTCCATCAACAATTATGTTTGGGTCAATATGGTCATCAATTCTCGTGTCTATTTCATAAACATTGTCACAAATATTTCCCTCTGTTTAAGTATAATTTGCTATTCACAGTGACAACGGCTAAGTGTGTGAAATATGGTTTCCAAATTCAACAGCCTCGCTTGCACAGATTGCAAAACGGAAGTGATAAAAAGACAAACTTTAGTTTTATTCTTCATTTGATGTCAAATTTTGTCTTTATCAGATAGCTTTCAAATTTGTCTGCTTCAGTACCACATCTATACTTGGTTTTAAGCGCTCCACAGACTCCGAGTATTGTACGTACAATATTGTATGTAACATATATACGTTATTTAATCTATTGCCATTCTATTTTCAGTAATGTTTAAGTTCTAACGAATGTTTGATGACGAAAAATAGATAATATGTTACATACAATATCTAGCAGAAATATATTATCGATTTTTCATCATCAAACATTCGTTAGAACTTAAACATTACTGGAAATAGAATGGCAATAGATTAAATAACGTATATATGTTACATACAATATTGTACGTACAATAAAAAGTCTGAATACTGCTTTAAAGATGCAAAATGTAAAGGGGTGTTCCGGTTGGGCAAATCATTAATAATCCCTTTTTAGACCAGTCATTTACATTATGTTTTTCATTACATAGGACAGAATCCAAATTTTCATTTTGGTGGATAAGGAAGTAGGTCTATATAATCAAAAGACCAACTCCCAAGTAGGTAGGTACGAAATACACAATTTAGTATGAAGGATATAGTGTACATGTGCACTTTGTGCCAAATTCTATACATTTTTCATTTGTAAAAATTTCTGACAAAGCACAACATCATAGCAGTTACTACTTGATTGATTTGATGGGTATAAAAGGCTGTCAAATTGTGTCTGTAGTGTGCTATAGATTACAACCATGTGTTTAACAGAAATGTATATAAATTAATTGAAACTATTGCTTATTATCATGATTATTTATGTACATGCATAAAATGTGTGGGTGAGAGTATACTATGGCTTGTACAGTCATTTATACCTATGGTTAGCTGGCCAGTATGTAATGTGTTGAGTTGGTATTGTTGTGAGCATGGCAAGTTTTTATCATTGTGGAAAATTTATCAAGGCGACAAAATTATACAGCTTTCAAACTATAAAATGAATGGATAGGTTTTTTTAAATTGGTTGTTGTGAATGTGAAAACAAGATTTTTATTATTATAAAAACGTACATAATAATGTTAAAGATGCAATTGCAAAAATGATGATGACATGGATACATTAATGTCATGATCATCATTAATGTCATCATCACTGTTATCTTATCATCAGTATCAACTTCATCATCACCGTCATCCCATGTCATCAAGTTCATTATCATCACTTTCATGTTGATGATGATGATAGTGATGATGAAGACAATGATGAAGTTGACATTGATGAAGATGACATTGATGATGATGATGATGATGATATTGATGATGATAATGACATTGATGATGATAGTGATGACTATGACATTGATGATGATGACATTGATAAAGGTGACATTGATGACAGTGATGATGATGATGATGATGATGATGATGATGATGACATTGATGATGAAGATCAGATGATGGTGACATTAATGATGAATTATCAGGATTAATTAAATAAGAAATATAGGAAGATGACTAATTTATTTAGAAATATTATTGACTTTCCTTTAAAGGATAAAAAAGGGAGAGCCACAGATTCAGTTTCAGTTGTGAGCATTATACTTAGTGTAAATGATTATAGTAGGCACTGAAAAGATAAGATAAATTTCCTCTCTATCTTTGGCATATCCAAAGGAGATGGTAAATCTCGATAATATATCAATTTTTTCACATAATGTTTCCTTCATAAATACATTTTTTTTATTGTGAAACTTTTTAAGTGTCTCTTTAAACGAGAAAAGAGGGACATGGCATGGCTGAGGGTCCCTTCTTGTAATAGAAGCTATGCTAAGGAGGCGTGTTGGGGTAGTAACGCAGGAAATGCAATGTACGATGTACGGTTATAGTACAGTATGCATGCATGCAAGGCACTGGAAGGGCTTGCTAGTATGAAGCAAACTGCACGTGGGCAGATAAAAGTCCACACACACTCACATGTAAATGTAAAAAGTGTGTAGGCAGATGTAGATGTGTGTAGAGATGGTTGGGTAGAGAGAGAGAGAGCGGATGTTAAACTATGTGTGTGTGTTTTGTGATAATGAATGAAACTGCTGCTCTTGTTCAATTGCGGAGTTGGTTGGTGTTGGTGGTGGTATTGTCTGTACACGGTTGCTATATGATACCAGATTGAACTATAGCATTACTACATACTGAGATGTTTGTGCTAGTGTTGGTAACGGCTTGCTTGAGTACATGTGTGTACCATCCTGTGATCGTTCGTCGTCAGGACAGATGGGAGGACGGGACATGGGTAGAAAGCGGAACGGGCGTACCACGGTACGGCGTACACTTCACGGATATAACACCACCCTGAAGGTATAGTGCGTAAAATCACTTTTGATATTGTGTGTATGCTACAGTCATCTTATGTTATCTTCAGTAGATAGCACACCAAATAACACTACACGAAGCATATGGCAGTTTAATACCCTTTTCACAGTGCCATATTGTTCCATTTAGCAAGTAGTTAAAAGTCATGACAGGTTTTAAAGGTGTTTGTAGCACACATGACCCGGCATACTTTCATAATGTTTGGAAAATATATTTTATCAAAATAGAAACACTTTTTAGGGAGTATTTTGTGACATTGTATCAGAAATTTGACAGTGTGTACTTTGTCTGTAGAAATATACTGTGATCGTTTCAGTAGGATATTGACATTACTTGGGTTTGGACGTGATTGTAGGATTGGAAAACCTGTTTCAGGTTTGGCCTAGTTAAACTGAATTATTTATATGGGCGTGCGTGCTGTGTACATGTACGGTACATCGTATGTATGTAGAATAATAACGGGTTTGGCAGATCCAAGCCATTCACATGGCTGCAGGTGAATTATACAAATTGTTATCAAATCCATAGGATTTGGCCATAAATCATTAAAGTCTGTCTTAAAAAAACACCTGCTGATTAAATTCCAATGCTAGGCATGTTTGTACTTATTCATATATTTTCATGAAGATTTCCAATATTTATTTGAAAAATACTAAATAAGGCAATTTTTGATAATATAACTCTTTAATTTCAGTTTCAGCTATTTCGTATTAGGGATTATTTTCCATGTGGTGACCTTTTCAAATTGTTTACTTGTATTTTGCTCATTTGATTTTTTTCATACATTTCAATGGGATTTAATCATGATAATTTTGCATACTTTAAATTTCATACTGAGCCAGAATATAAATATTTTTTGTGCCTTGAAACTTTTTCAGATTAAAAAAGAATCAAGGTTTTCTGCAGCGATTTTTTTTTTTGTGTGTGCAAATTTAGTAATTTTTTCAAAAATAAAAACTTCAAATGAAAACACATACTCACTTGTTAAGACACAGTTCTGTAACCCCAGTTTGATTGTACATACATAATGGTGACCTCTGAACCCCTTTGAATGATTTGGGTACAGTACTGTAAAAGTGGAAATGTTCGCTACAATAATTTTTGCGCTTGCTTGAAATTTGCGATTTTAAGCTTCCATATATTGACCTGTACACAAACTGAATATATTCACGCATTTTCCTATTAGCTGCTTGGAATGTGAAAACTGCAAAATAGTATGACGATTTTGACTCCTACAGGGACTCTGGTCGATCCTTCATGTAATTATTTTGTGTAAACTAATCCAAACCTAATCCTAACCCTAATCCTAGCCCTAAACTGACCCTAATCCTAACCTTAACCCTAACCATAATTTTGTGTAAAATTACATGAAGGAATAACCAGAACTCAACAGCTGGACATTATATTTTGAACTATGATTTATAGTAAATGGATGTTAGCGAACTGTATAATTGAAAATTGGACATATTGCATGCAAATATTTCATACTTGCTTCGTTGTGCATGAAATAATAAGGTACAAAATATGACGGCTTCCCTGAGGTGGTTGCTTAAAAGTACATAGCTAGAACACGCAATGTTGCAGGAGCATAGACGTGAAATTGTGCATGACTGGTAATGTTTTTAACATTTAATACCAATTTGTCATAGCAAGTAGTAGGGAGTAATGTCAGTGCATCTTTTTTTTATCACTTCTATTAAAATGTGTGAAATTTATACTTCAGAAATGGAAAATGTAGTGTAATTTTTTTTGTGCTTTACCAACTTTGAAATGTTTTACTTATTTTTAAATTTGAATGAAATATACTTGCATGTTGTTATTTTTGCGATGTAGCTTGGAACAGGAATAGTATAAAAATAACTTTTACACTACGGAGAGAATGAATGAAGATTGGTGTTTCATAACGCATCAAAATAGCGCATAGAATAGGCGAAAGTCTAGTTTCCTTCAATGCACTCAATGATCACCATCGATCAATAGTCAACCGTCTTATTATCATGATTGATGATTAGCCAATCAGAGTGATTGCTTATAATTTATGTGTTTATGCTTTTATACGATCGACACACAGCACTAAACTCTGAACAAATAGGATTTTTTTGTTCACAACATCGGAATAATGGAAAAATGTTGGGAACAAAAAAAAGGTTATGATTTATTTTCAAATAATAGACGGAGTCATATGAATGAAATATTCCACAATGGCATTTAGAATTGAGGAGAGACAAAGCAGGTGATTTGAAAGCAAAAATTTCGCGCTACATTTATTTTCGCGCTTTTGGTATTCCAAGCTGTTACGTCGAAAATAAACAACGCGCGAATATATTCCTTTTGTGTATATGCCAATGTAAGGAAACTTAGAATCGTGAATTTAAAAACAAGGGAAACAGATGAAAATTGGCAAAAATGCGGAAAATTAATCGCGCGAACATTTTCACTTTTACAGAATACATATATGCCATAAACAGATGCACCTGCATTTGGGCTATTCCAGTTGTAATCCATACTCCCCCTATAATGGAAGACATGCCCTTAATATCCCACACACTGGGTGTAGATGTCAAATGGAGTCGCCCATTCAGGTGTGTAACTGGGCATGTCTTCCACAGGGATGTATGTAAGGGCACATCTTCCACAGGGGGTGTATGTGATGTAAGGGCATGGCTTTCACAGGGGGTGTATATATTTCAACTGGAATAGCGTATTTAGTAAAGGTGACTTGTTATTTCATCAGACTATATTGAGCATTTGACTGAGAGCAAGCAATTGATCATTGTATATTTGATAAAAGCAGACATCGGTATAATTCACCTTTTCGGTATGTCCCAAGAGTCTTTGCGATTTAACCCTAACATTGCTGCGCACATTGATGCGAACGTTGTCAATACGCATGTTGAACTTCACATTAACCAGCAGTATGAGCAACGGTGTGACTCTTCGGTCTCCCCTACTATAACTATCTGCTGATAAAAGTGAACTTCTGGTGTGTTTTTTTTTTTTTTTTGGGGGGGGGAGGTTGTACATGAAAAGTGTTATTTTGTGTTAGGATAATACTAGTATAGTAAGGAAAAGGCCTAGGTCCATATGTGCAAAACAGACCAGGTCTAACTTAGACCTGATCTAACTATTGAGATTAGTTATACAGAGAAGGAACTTCTTGATGTTTACATACCTTATTCTATAATATTGTAGATCCTGTTAAGGCCAAATACATGTAGCTTTTAAGCTAATGTGCAGTTTAATAATAATTATTGGACTTATTAAACTTGAAGTAAAAGGAGGAAAAGAAATGATAAACTTGTTTTGTGCATAGGGACATTAGTGTTTAGTTAAAACTTGGTGGGCCTTGTTAGTCATGTAGGTCCTACCATGGGATTAAGAAACTTCTTCCATAGCTACAACATGACTGTAGAAGGCTACATTATATAAACGGTAAATGGTAGGAAGCAGGCTCATAAAACTTATGGAAGTCCTGAAGTTACTATAGGTCATATGCATGTATGTCATTGGTGCCAATCTGCTCAATTTCATGTGTTTTAAAAAATGAAAAAGTCACTGGACACTGAAGTTAGCAATTGTAGGATACAGGCCAAATTGAAGATAAAAACAAAATTTGATGTAACTATAGGTCATTGGCAGGTATCTAAAGCATCTGCAAAATTTCATGTCACAGGAAAAAGGAAAAACTGGGAGTTATTGAACATGAGAGTTATCAATTATAGGATACAAGTCAATTTAGAAACATAAACAAATCCTGATGGTACTTGAGGTCATGTTGGAGGAATATCATCTGCAAAATTTCATGTTTAATAAACAAAATAAAAAGCAAAGTTAGTAATCGTAGGAAACATGTCCAATTTATAGAAATAGGCCTAAACAAAACCTGATGTCTCTGTAGGTCATTTCCGAGGTATATCATTTTTCAGAATCTGTAATTTTTCATGTAGAAGGAAAAACTTTTGAGTTGTTGAAAACTTAGTTTCCAATTGTAGGAAACAGGTGCCTTTAGGTATGCAAACCAAATTTGATGTCATCAGAATCTGCAAAATATTTTGAATGAAAGGAAAAATAGGAGTCATTGAACAGGAAAGATGTAATTGAAGGATACATGCCAATTCAAACAACTTAGTATTAAACAAAACTGTTATTTTATGTCATGTGCAAATAGGGATGGGGATGACTTAAGGTCTATCTTTACGCAAGACAGTGTTATGGAAGGAAACTTAGTATTTGTGTCATTTTTTTAATAAGCTTAATCTTCCGATTTTTTGCACATTGAAACATAGTAGTACTATTTTGGGTAATTTGGACCTGGTATTCCACAGTGGATTACCACCACTGTTGTTTTCAACCCCATTTTGATTTACAAGTCACTTTATACGGCAAAGCCATTGTTTGCAGAATCCTCTTTTCAAGGTGCACCGACGGGCCTCCCAGACAGAGTTGGAATCACAACGGTAGCAGTGTTGGAGGACTCGGGACTCGGACTCGGACTCGAGTCCTTTTTTCAAGGACTCGGACTCGGACTTGGACTCGGAAGCTAAGGACTTGGACTCGGACTCGGGACTCGGACCCCAAGGACTCGGGGACTCGGCCGAGTCCACCTCGAGTCCGACAAAATAGGGTCTTTTAGGTCTTTTATTTTCGTTCATTGTAAACTTTTTATGCTTGATCAATGATCACATCACATGATTAATTTAAGTAGTTTTACATGCAAATAAATTCAGTTTGTAAATAAAAGTACAGACAAAAGGCAAGATTGCTTTCATTTATATATCTTTAATTGTCTAGAATGTACATGAATAATAATAATACTCTCTGGGGCACTCAAGTTAAATTTTGGTAGGGGTGTGCGGAGCCGAACTTTGGGAACTATAAGAACTGATTTGGGGGCAAAATAGGGTCTTGATGAACTGAAATTTCAACATTTTTGTGGAGGTCTGTGAACTAAAATTGGGCCAAATTATATGCTTTGGAGCTAACAAATTCAAAATATTTCCAAATTTGAGCTAAAGAGCTACAAGTTTCAGAGTGTTAGGCTCAATGAATTGGAGCATGATGCAAATGTGTTAAGGGACTGCCGGAGAGCCTGAAAAAGGACCCCTGACCGCCGAACATACCCGTACTATCTTTACATGTGAGTGACCCCCACCCCCAGAATAATACTGCATAGGCCTACAGCCAGATCCAACACCCCTTCATTTGGCACCTGGGGTTTGGTTGTGACGTCATATTTTGATTGCAATATTGCATCTTTTGCCTCTCTAAAACACAAGTCTAATAAGTTACTGTGAGTCTGTGATAAGGCCTATACTCTGTTTCTAAGGTATGCTACCTAAGGGTAAAATTTTTTTGACCGATCGAAAGGGAGGGTGGAAGCAATTTCTGGCAAGCCGAGAGGGGGAAACAAGCAATTTTTGGCACATATGGGGCACCTTTCAATTAAAACGCTCTTAAAAGGCTAAGAAAACAGTACGGAAACGCTTGCACAATAGGCCTACAGATTTCCCTGCTCGCTGCGCTCGAAACATAATTATCTAAACCATTTAAAGTTTGTAACTTGGGATCCCAAAAAAAAATGGCATGTGCAAAGGGGGGGGCGGCAAGCGATTTTTGGTAGGCGAGAAGGGATAAGCATTTTGGCAATTTCACCCATCCCCAGGCTCAGCATAATTATTGCACAGCCTCAAAACAATACTAGGCATGCTAAGTGGGACTAGAAAATTATGTATTTACAAGAAAATAATATAGAACTAAAATTCTGGTTAAGTATATGCTATCGTTGATGAAGTATTGGTGAAAACCCGGGCTTGAATTTGATACATAAGGACTCGGACTCGGACTCGGACTCGAACATTGAGGACTCGGACTCGGACTCGGACTCGGACATCAGAAATTGGCAGGGACTCGGACTCGGACTTGGACTCGGACACCAAGGACTCGGACTCGGACTCGGATGACGAGGACTCGACTACAACACTGAACGGTAGTTTAGTGAGTGTCGCCTAATGTCATGATTATGGGAAATTTAGGATTAATTAAAAGAAAATAAACCATATCTGCAACTCTAGTATGCTTGTCAATTTACTGGTACACAGAATAATGATAATTATGTAGAAAAGTCATAATTGATTTGCTTTATAGAAATTTATCATATACCTTTCTTTGTATGAAAATTTAAAGTTAAAGTCAAAGAATTTTCAGAACTATAAGATTTTGGAAATGTGAGATTCTTGAATTAAGTTATCAGAGGTCATCAGCAGATATGCTACAAGTTGTTGATCAGAATTTGAAAGTTGCCCATAATCTTATGAGTCATTGAAGAAGTGACTACTATTGCAGGATACATGAACAGATATCTATTATGGAAACTTTTCGGATATAAGCGGAGTTTACTGTAGGTCATAATTCAGCAATACATCATCATAATTATCATCTAGCAGACTTATGACTGTGTAATCCGCTGTTTATTTACCTCTGAGGTCATTCACCTTTTGTGATTGTAAAGTCTCTTGTGAGCAAATGAAAATGTTACTGGGCAACTTTGAGAATACAAAGAAGTTGCTATGGTAACAGGATTTCCCCTTCCAAGTAGTGTTTCTAGAGTCTGTGTGTGTGTGTGAGAATCTTATCATGTACTGTTAGGCCTAAAGAGCGAATTTTTGCTCTACATTATTTTTATGCTTTGGGTATAAAGGCTACAAATTGTTGATTTTGAGTTTCCAGCTGGCTGCTCGCTCTTCATTTTTGGGCCCGCACTTGAATTTGTTACTGTGATTTTTTTTTCAAAAATAAAAATAAAAACTGGTCATTTTTAAAAAAAAAAAAAAGAGATGAATATCTGTGCATTTTTAGTGGAAAAATCAAACTCAAAACATCCATTTCGCTACCAGGAATTCAGTCAAATCATTGCGATAGATTGGCATCTGATAGCCTAGATCCTGTAGACCTGATTTTACACTGGCGTTTGTTCATATAATGAAAGTCACAAAAATACTTGGCTAGTTAATAATGACCCTGTTCACATTAGAAAATTTTCTTCTTTCGACGAACCTCGAACGAAGATTAAAAATAGTTTATTCCTAATGTGTACGCACTTTTCTTTCTTCAACGAAGATTAAAATTGCTTCGTTCAACGAAGCTAAAAATTATTTTGATGAAGAATACTTCGTTCGACGAAGCTAATTTTGTAATGTGTACGCTCGCTTCGTTCGACGAAGGAAAGTGACCATGTGACAAGTGACCTTCACCGGCTTTAATAATAGCCGGACGTTAATAGCTTCGTTCGAGCTTCGTTAATTTGCATGAAATGTGTCGAATGAAGAAATTTTCTAATGTGAACAGGGTCAATGAAAAAGTTACCTCGCTTGTTTTCAGAAATTATATGATTGTCAGTAGCTCTTATATAATCTGAAGTCGTACTAAGGCCATGGAAATGTAATGGGTTTAGGATTCCCTGCTGCTCCAAAAGTACAGTCAGTTGCCAAATTATTATTTTGCATTTTTTTTTATAATGCAAGTGGATGTAACATTATGTTGCAAATTACAGATTAACAAATCTCTGCTGTCTTGGTTTTTTTTCCTTCTTCCAGAGGCCTCAAAATATTTTGAGTACTGGTTGGTTGGTAACCCTAACCAAAGAATTCCTTTTCCACAGAATTCCTTTTCCACAGCCTAAGGTGTGAAATGTGAAGACATGTGTAACTCGGAATGGTCATTTCCTGAACCAATATGTGTACCTGTTATGTATAGGCATTTTTAATGAACATTAATAAACATTACATTCGCATCTATGATTACAAATTCAATTCATTAGCACATGAGCAATGCAATCTCTTTGGTTCCCAGTGTCATTACAGTTCCAATGTAACAGTGTGTTTGGGAAGCAAAAATCGTGATCAGCCAGATAAACAATTGAATTGCCATTCCTTTTTCAGCGAGATTGTGATGTCAAGGATGGTTTCGGAACAGTGTTTTTAAACTAGGAAAAATGTTTTTTGTACATTGAAAGGAAAGACCGCTGGTCGTTCACACACACTAGCTCACATGAGCGTGTGAGACAACGTTATGCTATGGGCAGTTAGTAAGCTTTCCATGTAATATCGGGTATTCACCTATATGAAATCCTTCCTTTACAAACCACCCATAAACTTGGGTATGAGACACATGGCATGGAGCCCAGTTTGTGTGTGTATGATGTAGGCCTATAGGTTGGGTGTGGGGGTCATGGATGGGTGAGAGACATAAGGATGCTATGATATTTTTGGGGGGGGGGGGGGCAAAGTGAATTTCATGCTGGTCAAAAATCATAAAATTTTGACAAAATAGCCACATTTATAATGGTTTGTGTTCATTATTTTTTTGAGGGGCATACGGCATGGAGCCCATTTTGCATGAATCCATTTTATTTTTAATGAATTTATCTTGGATGTAAAAGGGGGGGACAGGCCTTAATCCAAAATGGCGAGGAGTATGAGGGATGAGATTGGACAAAATGTTGCCAGATTGGTGAGGGGGGGTATGATTTCTCAGTTATGCTCACCCCATACACCCATATGAATCAATAAATACATTACAATCATACTTTCAACAACAAAAAATGATGAAATAAAAAAAACCTGATGGTATTAGATAAGCTGGGGGGGGGAATGAATAAATTTTTGCACAAATATTACTCCAAAAAGTGGACATTTGCATAATTTTAGGTTTTAACTGGGGGGGGCAAGAGTTCTGACTGGGGGAAAGAGTTCTGACTGGGAGAATTCCCCCCCCCCCCTACACCGCCAGTGATTAATAGCAAGCAAGTTGACTGCATATTGTGTGGGTAACCTTCCATTCTATGTCAGTTCTGCTCCTTGCATTGCTACTATGCATAAATGGCTATTGTCCTGTAAACCACCCACTCAGTCATATACAGTGATATTTGATGTTTGAATCATATCATGAATTACACGTAATACACGACGGGAAATGCAGCCCTACCGTGTAAACATTCAGTATCTAAGGGCCGCTACAGGAGGAAGGATATGATGTAACATGTCTTCGTTAATCTATTGCTATTCTATTTGCATTAATATTTTAAGTTCTAACGAATGTTTGATGAAGTAAAATCCATAACAACATACAGTCCGTATCAAAATGATTGGTATTCATCGAATATTCAGGTCTGAGAATGTCAGGCTTTTGCCTGAATTCAGGCAGTTTTGTTGCCCAAATTTACAATTTTTATTTTATTTTTTTCAGCCTATACAAAACATTGAAGGCACAATTCACAGGCTTTTTCAGGCAGCTTTCAAAAAAAATTTCATGCTTGAATGTTGATGTTTATTGAAAAGCCTGCCTCTTCCAAATGCAACATTCAATACTATAAAAGTCAATATTTTTGCGAGAAGATATTTTCGCGATTTTGAACATTTTGTCAATTGCGCGAGAATTAAATTTCACGGTTTTGATATTGATACAATAGAAACCTAATGCAAAGGTCATTTTAGCAAGTTTTTATTTTCGCGATTTTATGTCCACTCGCGAAATTCGCGAAAATAAAAACCTAAATTTCTACTTTTACAGTACTCTTGAAATGTCCAGAATGTATAGTATAGTTTATGACTTGTTGTACAATTAATTGTACAAATTATTTGGATCTTATGTTGAATATTGATGTGTCAGACTCCTCCATTATCAATGAAAACTCGATGGGTACCACTAAAGTTTGATACAGCTTATTTTATCGATTTATCGATTTTATGTCATCAAACATTTGTTAGAACTTATACATTCCTGGAAATAGAATATGAATAGATTAAAATAATAGCAAAAACATGTTGCATCAAAATTTCGATGTCGCTTACTCAGAGTATGTAGTGGTCCTAACAATAAGTAACGAACACTTACTGCCTTTTGCACTGGGAGGTGTTTTTAAAGTCAAACTGCAGTATTTTTACTTTGTTTTATTTAAAACAAATATTGCATGTTTACGAAAGAGCCGGAAATAAATTCTTGATGTGTGCTACGTGGATAATCTAACGTATAGGGCCTATAGCATTGCTCTTTTACTTAGAAGTGGGATATTTTGAATTTTTTTGGAATCATTCTGCTTTGAAACATTTTTTAGTAACCACCCAGAGGGGGGGATATGGTTGCGAATTCAACACCCTGTGAAATAATGTCCTTGATGCTGAAGCTTAAAAATATTGGTTTACACATTCTTAGGCTATGCAAAATAACATTTTGAACATTATTTTTGTGCTGAAAAATGTCTGCTGAAAATGATCTGCTGCTGGAACAGTCATCTGAGAAGGAATTGTATGCTGAGATATGGTCTTCTTCTTCTGAAACAGCCGTCTGCTGACTGAGAGACGCGTCTGCGAAACAAGTTGTCTGCTAGGCGCCATTACATCAGGCTGCATTGTCACGGGGTTCACTGTAATGGTTGGCTCCATTATCTAATGCAGCATAATGTAGTGGTGTCCGGCAGGTGACGAAAAGCTACAGGAAACCAACCTGCACTGATGGCGACCAGAAGGATGGAACTTCGAAGGAAGTGGATTTTTTTTTCTGGAGCATTATTTTTTGAGAGACATGGAACCATTGTTATAAATGTAGAAGCATGCTTTCCATTTTAGGTTTGCATTTCATTGTGACCAAAGAAATAAACTAGAAACATTGTTAGTTTTGTTTGTTCAAAAAATAACAAATCTTCAAATTTCAAACCCTTCTTCACAAGTTATAGGTAGTGTTTTCAAAGGAAGTACTTAGTATTAGATTTCATAGGGCAAGGACTAATAGTCTTGTTATGGCCTTTTTATGAAGCATGCAATAAAATTGTGTATTTGCCAGACATTGAACTAGTAACCACACAATTTAGGCAACATTTATTTCTTAACTATGATGTGGTTCACCATCAAGATTGCCCAACATTTTCTTAGTAGGATATCTGTCGCCTATTTGCCAATAGTAGTTGGATAATAAGGGCACAGTTCTTTAACCCTAGTATGCTTGCACACTACTAGAATGACCTTTGGGAACACTGGGTACAAAAACTCATCTGCATTACTTTTTGGTCAACTTTCAAAACTTGATTGTTAGATGGAGAATATTGAACTTTGCCAATGGAGTTGAGACTGTTGTAACTAAATAAAATTATAGGTGTTGCTAGAGTTAAGATCAAGAGAATGGGCTATTCCAGTTGAAACCCATACACCCACGTATTTAAGACATTATCTTATTCTCTCACACAGGGGGTATAGATTTCAAATGGAGTCACCCATTCAGGTAACCCCATTTGAAATTCACACTCCTTGTGTGGAAGATTAAGGTCATATTTTCCAGAGGGGGTGTATGTATTACAAGTGGAATTGTCCAATTCGGTTTCTTAACCTCATTTCTTGGGGCAGTTTTGACAACTGAGAATTGTGTCAAATGGTCTGGGTTGCTAAAAAAGCAGCCCAAATTGCAGGTCAAATTATCCAAAAGTCACCCAATTTTTCTCTTATCCATTGCTTTCTATGTATGAGACAAGAAAAAAGATTTGGCTATGGATGTGCCACTGAGTATTTGCAATTGGACCTATCCATAAAATCACTTTTCCAAGAAATTTTGACCCATCACTATTCTAAAAGTCACCATTTTCATAACAACTTTTCTCAGAAGTTCTGAAAAAAAATTCTACAGTTGCAAAATGAGGCTATGGGGGGGGAGGGGTTAAGAAATGACCCATCCTTATACCAAAATTGGTGTAGAAAAAATTGATATACCAAATGATTGATTATGCAACCAATTTTTCTGACACACCCCTGTATGATAATTTTTACTGAGTTACCCCCCAAGCACCAATGTTGAAAAGTCTTTAATTTTCTGAACCATTGGTTTCTGTTAGTTGGGATATGGCCAAAAGATTTGGGGAATATTTTCAAAAGTCGCCCAAATGGCTACCAAAGTGCAGGTTTGGCAACCCAGCAAGTAGTATAATATACCCAAGTAGGTTTCTAGGTATGAGGGTTAATCTTCAGAATACACATGATGAACATGTATATATGTTGTGATCATACTGAAAGTTGAACTTGGTCCCTGGGAAATGATAGTCATATCAACAGGAAAACAGAAATAGATTAGGGTATTTATTGATGAAGCCACAAAAAAAGTAGATCGCATGTATTAGGAGCAATAACCTCGTGTTTATGAACCTTGCTGAAAAAACCAGGATGTCTCAAAGTTTACGAAGATTTTAATATACAATGCAGAATTTTTCATTCCCCTCCCCCTCTGCGACTTGGTATATTTGCACTACTTGAAAGTGATAATTACACAATTATTCCAACAATTGCTTTCAAAACATATTTTTTCCATCATTTAAAAAAAAATGGTGACAATATGGGCAAATTTCAAGACAATGCACACATCTTGAAAAAAATCAAATCTGTCTTTCTTTCTTTCTTTCTTTCTTTCTTTCTTTCTTGTTTCTTTCTTTTTTCTTTCTTTCTTTCTTTCTTTCTTTCTTTCTTTCTTGTTTGTTCTTTCTTTTCTTTCTTTCTTTCTTTCTTTCTTTCTTTCTTTCTTTCTTTCTTTCTTTCTTTCTTTCTTTCTTTCTTTCTTTCTTTCTTTCTTTCTTTTTCTTTCTTTCCTTCTATCTTTCTTCATTTCCTCTGTAAAGTATATACATCAGACTTTCCTTTCTTTCTTTCTTTCATTCTTTTTCCTTTCATTCCCCAATCCCCATATCTTTCTGTTTCTTCTTGCTTGCTTGCTTGCTTGCATCTTTTCTTCCTTCTTTCCTTGTTTATCTCTCTCTGCTTAAACTTTCCTTTATTTGTTTGCTTCCTTCCTTGTCTCCCTTCTTTCCGCCTTTTCCGCCATCCCATTCTTTCTTCAATCTTTCCAGTTTAATGCAGCAAGTAAGAGATAAGATAGTTTATGTTAATATTGAAACCCAACAAGTGAGAAATTTGTACCAAATAGAGTATGAATTGTTTAATCACATCCGATTCATTTAAACAATGCATCCGCTTATTACTCACCTCTCCCTCATGATTCTCGCTTTTAATTGTCTTACAGCATAAAATACAACGACTCCCTTCAATATCCTTTTTTTTTTTCATTTACTTGATGTATATAGTGTGTGGGGGGACATATAATGAAAGTCTTGATTGACGACATCGGAAGATTGAGTATCCACCACACTTGAATTATTAATCAATTTTTAAAGCTTACCAAGTCCTATTTTGCATATTATCCTTCATACTTGATATAGTTTTTAAGCTTACTTAGCCCTTATTTACCTGAAAAAAAATCAACCCAGTTTACTCTCTCTCTAAGGGTTACTTATGAACCCTTAAAACCCCCACTTCCTGACCAAAACCAGGTGGTTGCTATGACGATGCGTTTGCTAGTATCCAATTTTGCACGGTACCCAGTTGAACAATGAATATATGGATGAACGCGGAGGCGTGAAAAAACCCACATGATGGGAGAAATATATGGGTATAGAAGAAAGTGTTATTTGTTAATGAATATATTCATTTTAACCCAGAAAAAAAGTGTTATTTGATATTGAATATAGTCATTTCAACCCATATATTGGCTCTCTCACCCACATGATGATGATGAGGATGATGATGACGGAAGAACCACACGTTTTGATGACTATACTTAATTTATTATTTCAAAGGAGCATTTTATTACTCTATTTTTTATCGTATGTTTCAGTACATATCTATGAAAAGAGCTTATTCCCTAAATTTCTGTTGATTCTGATTTTGTGTTTGCGAGTTGTGCATGATTATATGTATTACACTTACAGAGGCCTCATACTTGAGGCCAATGTGTTGTAATTTTGTTCTGTTTACAAAACATAAATACAAATTTGACGATATTCTTCCCAAGCGAATGAATCTGCACGAATGTTTTTGCCTTTTTGCACATAAACATGTAGCCAGAGGTTTCAGATTGTATAAATATCTTTTAGGGGGATGAGGGTATGGATCACAAAATGTCCCTTTAACAAGTTTGCAGGGTTCTTTAAATATCTTGATCATCCAGTATTTGATGTTTAATATGGTTAGCAGAGATGTCTCTCTGATAATTTCTCAGTTTTCTTAAATGGGAAAACATCAACAAAAATAAGAAGTTGTCTGGATGAGGTGAAGAAGTGACAATATGCTCAATCCACAAATAATGTCACCAGGATTGTCCATCAAATTACTGTATTTCAAAAGTTCTCAAAAAAAATCCAATTAAGGTTGTTAATTCTTTGCCAAGCTCAAACGTACCTGTTGCGTCCATGTAGCGTACTAAGCGTGTACGCTACATGCTTTCTCCTGTACCACGCTAGGTGCGAATGTGTTTATTACGGAGTCACTAGTGTTCCGAGTGTTCGAGCTTGGCTAAGAATTACTTCATTTACTTGTAGGCTTGTTTGTTCTCATTTTTTTAATAATATTAATAACACCCTGTGTGCTAGCCACATATATAGAGATATTTTCTCAAGAGCTATCTGAGGAACCACTAAACCAGTATTAAGCCCGGTCCTGACTCCGCATCCGCATGGAATCTGAACCAGGTTTTTACGAGCTCAGCGGTGAAAATTCTCATCGCGCGGTGGAAATTTCGGTCCGCGATGGAGTTGAACAATGTTAAACTTTTTCGCATCGCGCTGCGATATCGCAGCCATGCAGGCTTCTGATTGGCTGCTGGAAAATCAAGGTCGGTAGAATGACCTTAAAAGGAAATGCAGACCCCACATGCTTTAAAAACATCGCAACATTGCACGATGAAATTAAAATGTACATTTTATTTTAATTTCATCACACGTTGCTGCTATGTTTGAAAAGCATCGCAGCATCGCATCGCACTGCGAAGTGGAGTCAGGATCAGGCTTTAGGCTTGTTTGGATTCAAGTGCATTTTTCATGCTGATTCCAAATTTGGTCAAGGAAAGTTACAATTTTTGAATGTTTAAAAACATTTTGAAATTTGTCATTTGCAAAAGTATACATTATGGGTTTCATGATTGATGTCTTTTGAAATATAATCTCAATATTTTATGATTTTTTTCCCCATTATGATTCGCATGAGACAGCAGGAAGTAGAAATTCATGGAATTGGATGGATAATTGTACATCCCACGACAACCGGTGCCTTCCCATCTCATATTAATCCCTCTTTTTCACCTTTTACAGTCAAAGTGAAATTTTTTGCACCACATTAATTTTCACATTATTCGTACTTGACACAGCTAGCGCAAAAATAAAAACGTGTGAGTAAATGTTTTCATGCGTATATGTCTAGATGTACAAAATGCAAAATCACGAATATAAGGACAAGCGAAAAAAGTTCAAAATCAGCAAATCGCAAAAAATTATACATGCAAAAATGACCATTTTCACAGTAAAATTCATTCATACTCTTGATGAATGAACACATGCTAACCTCATCCACAGGTGTGTGGGTGTATCATCAATATTTGAAGCGTAAGAACACCAACAGGAACAGGATACTGGTAGTAGTGACTTTGCAGGAGACTAGTACTAGTCTCCATACACAGTTGTGTGGGTGTGCATTGTAAGCACAGAGATAGTAGGAACTGTGGGGAGACTAGTGGATTATTACCATGTGGGCGTCCGGCTTGATGCCGGCCGGCCGGCTACATAATGTGCCATGCGGTATTGGGCAATGATAGATGCTTCTTGTTAGATGCAACTCAGGTTCTGCTTATAGATGGTTGTTGCACAGGTGGCCCAATTAAAAGTCGGAAATAATAAATTTTAAAGAGCAAAATCACAATTGAACAGATAGATTATGTGTGTGTAGTTTTGGTGAATATTGGAAATAATGCGAGCAGTTAAAAAAAAAAAAAAATATGTCCATATTTCATGTGTGATGAAAAAGAAGGATATTGTGAAATACTAAGTAATATAATAATTGTGGAAAATGAACAGAGTTTTTGGGAAACTAAAATTGTGAAATAACATGAAGCATAAATCAAAAACCAGTGCTCAAATTTTGACATAGTTGTTGCAAAAACAATGATACCCATCACACTAAAGGTCATTCCATTATGTACACATCTATAGGGGTTATATAACTGTGCACTGATGGATGAGCATGTTTGAGTGTAATCTTCCTATCAATCTTACTGTACTAGAGTGATTGGCTTCTCCAATTGAAATTGGGCTATTCCAGTTGAAATCCATACACCCCCTATGCAAGACATGACCTTAATCACTCACACAGGGAGTGTGAATTTCAAATGGGGTTACCTGAATGGTGATTTCATCTGTGTGGGAGATAAAGGTCATGTCTTTCACAGGGGGTGTAAGGCTTTCAACTGGAATAGCCCAGTTCTGTCCATCAGTGATTTGAAATTCGTAGAAGACAAACTAAGTTGTTAATAATAGATGGGTTTTGTACATCTTATGTCCGTTGTAATGCATCAAGCGAAATTACGTAATATTATCATGGGGGTACTCAGTACATAATTAATGACCATAGGTGGATGTGCCACAGTACACGTTTCAGCCATTGTGTGTTGGTATTAAGTTACAAGTGTAATTTTCCAAAATTGTATCAACATTTTGGCCAAATGGCCAAAATTGACTAGCAATTTCTGGAAAATTGGTGTAACTTGTCAAATTTGTATATAATTTAACAAAAGATGTGAGCTTTAGCTATTTGTAGCTATTAGAATTATTATGTGTATGTCCTATGTCGTATAAAGTGGGACAGATGTCAATTTTTACTTTTATGCACATTGTTATAATAACCTTGGTTAAAATTGTTATCAAAATCAAATTTTTGTTTTCAGTATGAAATTCTCCAAATGTTAACTTTTAATGCATATCTTATTCACATAACAATTTAAGTAATGTCAGCCCATTAGTATTAATGTCAACCTTTTTCTTCTATTGTATTGCAGGAGTGGTGGAATACTTGACAACAGAGATCACAACTTCCAAGCAGAAGAAATTCAGCCTGGTGACGTTTGTTGACACCCCCGGATTGGTTGACGGTGACATGAAATATCCGTTTGATGTTGATAAATCAATATTATGGCTTGGTAGGTACACTGATCAATTAACTCTCTTCCTCATCCTCTGCACTTCCTCTTCCTATGTTATGTCTCTTCCTCTGCATATCCTCTTATGCCCTTCCTCATCCTCTGCCCTTCCTCTTCCTCCTCCTTTCTCTGTCGTTCCTCTTCCTCTGTCCTTCCTCTGCCCTTCCTCTTCCCCTTCCTCTTCCATTCCCCTTCTGCTTCTCCTGCCGCTTCCCTTTCTCTTCCTCTGCCATTCCTTCCTCTTTCTCTGCACATTCTCATTCTCTTCTCTTCCTCTGCTCTGCTCTTCCTCTTCTCTTTCCGCTTCCCTTTCTCTTCCCTCCTCTTCCTCACCTTCCATGATCATGAGAACCCTCCTCCTTTGTCTCTCCCTCTCTCGCCTACAAAAAACATCAATCAGGGAAGTGACAGAGGAAAGGTGTAGATGTAATTGAGCCAAGTTAAAAGTGGGATTATGAAAAATAATGGCAAATTAGTTATTAGGCAAAAGTAGGCATGCATTACAACAAACACCTTCAAGTCGCTGTCGTAGTGCATGTTAGTAACCATTGGTTACTGGTTCAAGCATGGGCTCATTCAACTGTTCCGAATTGCGATATGCCATTTATAGGCTTTGTGTTGTGATCATTTCGATCAGTGGTTCATAATAAAGAAAGTGTGAGCTAGTTGGCCTAGCAATGGTCCTATTCTAATGTTTACAACAGCGAATAGAGTATTGAAGGTCTTTGATGTAATGCATGATTAAAAGTGATGTAGAAAATACGAAACAAGTGTGAAGCCCCACCCTGTTGACTGGTGTTGATGGTGGGTGTGTTCTCTTTGTAAAAGGAATGATGACTCCAATTTTCACAAATTTCAAATTGTAGCTGGACTATAAATAAATGAATGGAGAAGATATCTAACACTTCCCACAGTGCATTTCTTCCCTCTATTAATTTGATATCCAGTGCAATGTGGGTGAGCTCTGTTAATCCAGGTATTTTTCATCACTATCGACCTTGTTGCACTGAACAGCAAATCATTGCAGGGAAGAAATGCATTGTGGGAAGTGTAAGATATGTTCTCTGATAGTACTCATGTGCAAGATGCTTACGCACATCAACTGGAAAAGCCTGATGGCTAAAAGGACATTCCAGACTTGTGAAAGAAAAATCTTTCTAGGAATTTCAGTGTGGGGGGACAAGGTTCACAGCACATGCCACACCTGAGCCTCTAGTGTGGGAGGGGGCTTGAATAATTGATCAATGGATTCATTTTTATTGAGCATAATTCCTAGAATGCCTTTCCGGTGGTTTTCTAAGAAACCCAATGGCAAAATGAAAATGAACATCGCGGCGACACACACACACTAACGTGTGTGATATCATGTCGTATCACATGACTAATACGAACCAATAAGATTGCAGGAACTTTCTTAATTCATCATCTTACTACATGGAAATGTTTGGGGTTGGATGCAAGGCCTATCAAGTGTGCCAACCTTGTGATGATTTTTTTTATTTCTTCCCTGTATTAATTTGATATCCAGTGCAATGTGGGTTGATAGTGACAAGAAATGCAAGATCTGGGTGAGCTCTGTTAATCCAGGTATTTTTCATCTCTATCGACCTTGTTGCACTGAACAGCAAATCATTGCAGGGAAGAAATGCACTATGGGAAGTGTAAGATATCTTTTCTGATACAAACTGGAAAAGCCTGATGGCTAAAAGGACATTCCAGACTTGTGAAAGAAAAATCTTTCTAGGAATTTCGGTGTGGGGGGAGAAGGTTCACAGCACATGCCACACCTGAGCCTCCAGTGTGGGAGAGGGCTTGAATAATTGATCAATGGATTCATTTTTATTGAGCTTAATTCCTAGAAATGCCTTTCCGGTTGTTTTCTAAGAAACCCAATGGCAAAATGAAAATGAATATTGCGGCGACACACACGCTAAAGTGTGTGATAATGTGTCGTATCACATGACTAATACGAACCAATAAGATTGCAGGAACTTTCTTAATTCATCATCTTATGGAAAATTCTGTAGAAATATTTGGGGTTGGATGCAAGGCCTATCAAGTGTGCCAATCTTGTGATGAATTTTTTTTTTAAACCTGGGGAATGACCTTGAAAAATATTACTTTAGGGAAAAATTTTAGCCCTGGAAATGACCTTGAAAAATATTAATATTATATGGTTGCACCAGCTTCCCTTTGCATCATATATGTGTTCCATTCCACAGCAGCTGATAGGTGTATCCCATCATGCTCTGCGGTACCATAGTAGAAATGCATATGCCATAGAAAGTGTACACAAAATCCTTCACTTATACTTTCAATTACTCGCTTATATCAGAGGAGCTTAGACTTTTGTTTGAAAAATATGTTCTCTAAAGTATTGTGAAACTATCCATAGCACTCAATATTTAAACGTCTCTTACGTATATTTTGTATGTATTTGCTATGGAGCAAGCAGATAGCCTGCAATGCATGATGGGATACTCCCTCCAGCTGCTGTGGTTCCATTCTCATTAAATTTATTTCCATCTCTTTATCATCCATCACTGTGCAGGAGACATGGCAGATCTCATCTTTGTCTTCTTCGATCCCATCGGTCAAGCTCTGTGTAAGAGGACGTTGAATATAGTTGAAAAACTCAACGAGAAACATGCTGACCATATGCGATTCTACCTCAGTAAAGCCGACGAGGCTGGGCATGAGAGCGATAGGCAGGTAAGAGGACTGTGTGATCTTGAGGCGTTGGGTTATTCCACTCAAAATCCATACATCCCCTGTGGAAGATGTGACCTTAATCTCTGCCACAGGGAGTGTGAATTTCAAATACAGTCACCCATTCAGGTAATCCCATGTTTGAAATTCACACTCCCTGTGTGGAAGATTAAGGTCATGTCTTCCATAGGGGGTAGATGGATTTGAATGGAATAGCCCAGTATGAAATGCAATTCAGTATCGAAGTTACGTAATGTTACTATGTCAACGGGATCACGCGCTAGAGTAATGAACCACGATCGAAATGATCACCACATAAAGTATATGGCACTCGAAGGCATACCAAAGTAGCGTGATCCGGTAACCAAGAGAATTACGTAACCACTTCGATGCTGAATTGAGAGGTTGGTGCTTATCATCTCCCGGAGATGGAAGATGTGAAACCGAACATCAGTTTATGAAATGCCATTGTTTTAAAAGGAATTGGCAGCCGTTCAACACATGATCATTCATGTTCAGAGGGTGAGATTGTCGAGCGGTCTAAGGCGCCGAGCTGTCGGCTGGAATAATACGATCTGCATTGCCTTGACATGAGAATTCATTTGCCTATCCCAAAATGTTCCTATAAGGTCAGAAATCCTGAAATAATTGAAGAATTTCTTCTCACCCACATGCTGCATAGCACGTGCATGTATATGTAGTGTGTGAACAGCGTCTCATGGTTCAGAAATCATGTAAGCTTGTACAGAAGAGTCAACAATCCCGGAAAAAATGTGTTCGAACACCCACTGTAATTCCCATGTTCATCTTAGTATAGTGCGCACGCTATATGAGTCACTGAAAACTAAGAATTATAATAGAGTTCTCAATGTTCATCTTAAGCATATCCCCTCCCCTTTCCCCACCAATCAATGTTGGGAGAAGATATGGTGAAGATGAGCATATTGGGTATGCCAATATTGTACGGGGGTAGAAGGGGGACCATTTCCAATAAGGCCTTTAAAGTGTTCGAACAATTTGTTCTAATATTGAAGGTACCAGAGGTAGTTGGCAAAATGTAACATAATGTAGGTTACCATGCCAAGACAATAGAAATGAAAGGAAAGGAAGATAAGTTTCCTCAAGATACAAAATGTGTGTTATATTGCCAACAGTTCTGTGTGTATGTCACTTTCATGTCTCACATCTTTCGGAACATGATTAGCACAACCGACCGAATGACAATATGCAATCTCAGTGAAGCTAAAGAGGCAGGGCATGAGAGTAAAAGGCAGGTAGAGGTGCATAATTTGCTAGTCGCAATATTAAATCACACATGATGACCTAATCCTGCAGAGAAATACATGTGTGTACGAGGGCTAATGACAGCAAGTTTGTGGCGAAACCAAGTTAAAGCACTGACATCACACTAAACTTGAGTTAAAACAAAATATAGTGAGATGGGTTTGAAATATAAAGTGACCATATGCTATTAGAACATCATCATAAAGTTGAAGGGGGTGGGCATGAGAGCGACTTGAACTGGGATTTGCGCATGTATGTGTATGCTTCGTAGTGACAACTGAATAACTTCAGTTCATATTGTGGCGGACTCATGAAAATATTCTCTTACGACTTGTACTGTTTTGTACTCCGTCTTCGTGACAAGATCATGCTCTAGTCTGAAGTTCTAAAAACAACAGACTCGGCCAAAACATCAATTTGGACACAACTGCGCAGTCTCATTGAAAGTTCAACAGACTTTGTCCACCACTTTTTTTCCACATAGTTTTCTCAGTCGTCAATCCAGAAGGTTGACAAATGAGGGCAGCAGTCTAGATGTGAAACACAGATCAGTGAAAGTGAAAGTGATAGGCAGATGGAGTTGGGCAAATAACCAGAAATGGAAGAGAGGAGGATGTGAAACATCAGTAATTAGAGTAGTAAATGGGAATAGTACAGTGCAATATTCATCAACAGTTTCTTTTCTCTCCTATTATCATTACAGAGAGTGTTGATGCAGATAGTTCAAGAGTTATGTAAGCGGCCGGGACTAAACCGCACTGGGTTTGACATGCCAACTATATACGTTCCTAACCAGACTTCTGGCAAGGTAGGTACAGTCACGGGTGCGATTGTTTTCGGTCCCCTCAACATAGTGTTGTGTGGTGCCTATGTTATGGCGTAGGTGGTTGGTGGCCATATCCGTCCCGTCTTATTCATTTCTCTGCATTGTGTTATAGCTGCATTAAGTGACTAAGAGGTGCTTTATGATGGGGGCACGTTGGCGGTACGGACTCTGCCTTGTAATCGGTGGATTTCGAGTTTGAGCCCCGGCAGTGCCATCGTGTTGTGCTCTTGGGCAAGGCGCTTTACCTTACTTGCCTCTCTCTACCCAGGGGTGAAATGGGGAGCTGTTATGAATGTTGTCCATTGAGCGCCACCCAAAGGTATGAGCATGCCTTGGGCATTGTATGGCAGCTGATATATTCTAACGACAGCGGAACAAATGTAAAGCGCTTTGGTACATGTGCATATGTGAAAGGCGCTGTATAAATACCAACTTTTTTTTTTTTTTTTTAATTGTCCATAACAACGCATTGAGATCCATTTGGTGGATAAATAAGTTGTGTGTTATAAATGTCAATTTTATTTCAGTTATGAATCAAATACTATAGTAGATGGCCAGTCTTGCAAATACACTTTAAATAGGAAAACAACAAACCTTTTTAATACATACTATTTAAATATTGTGTTGTTACCAGGCCACAAACTCAAGAAATTTAAAAAAAATGTGTAAATTTTGCAGTCAGCCTCAGATAGTCATTGGCAATCAGATCATTGTGGATTGATATAGTATCCGGCACTTAAATTAAGGCATAAAATAAACAAGACAAACTAAGAGATTGTTGAATAACCCTAGTGCAATTTGTAAGGTCTTATTGGAAGCTATCAGAAAAAAGTAGCATCAGCAGGAAAATAATTCATAACCCACTTGAATTTTAGAACTCTAGCCCTAAAAGTGAAAATAATATTCTAGATGATTTTTTTAAATTGAGAAATGATAGCAAGTACTCTTCAAACTCAATATTCATTTCTCCATGCTGCATTTAATGTGTTATTCCTTTTGAAATCCATACACCCACTACAGAAGACACACCCTTAATCTCCCACACAGGGGGTGTTGATTTCAAATGGAGTCACCCATTCAGGTAACTCCATTTGAAATTCACACTCCCTGTGTGGGAGATTAAGGTCATATCTTCCATAGGGGTTATAGGTTAAACTGGAATAGCCAAAATTGTGTTGCAGACAAGTACCGGTATCTATTTTCAATGAATTTCTTCACAAAATTTAAATTTATCTGTATGTGATGCAATCAACCAAAATGGGTTGTTTGAGGAGAAATCAATTTCCTTGTTCAAAGGTACATTTTGTGATTTTGAGCTGTGCCAATTGTTTGCATGCATGTATTATGGACAGCCAAACATGTTTGAAATTTTGTAATATAATTATGGGGTATGAGGCCTATAGGAAAGCTCATTTTGGCATGTTAAAACTTTCATATTGTTTGTTACCTCCCATGCCCACTGCTTTTATGCAGCGACATAGACAGGACTTTTTAGTGGGGGGGGGGGGCAACTATCAGGGGAATTTGATCAAAATAGACTACAAAAAGCGTCAAATCTTTAATATCAGGGTGGCCAGCATCGAGAAGGGGGGGCAAGACTTCCCACTAGCCCTTTTCCCTGGCTGCGCCACTGCTAATATGAAGTACACAGTTATTTTCTCTAGCATCAGAACCGAGCTTAAAGCAACACTACTGGGCTATTCCAGTTGAAATCCATACACCCCCTATGGAAGACATGACCTTATAATCTTCCACACAGGGAATGTCCAATTCCAAATGAGGTTACCTGAATAGGTGACTCCATTTGAAATCTACACCCACCTGCGTGTGAGATGAAGGGAATTCTTCCATAGTGGGTGTATGGTTTTCAACAAGAATAGTCCCTTGAAGCAATGCTATTCACATACAAAATAACTTGTCACAGACTAGCATATCATCAATTACAGTGATTGCATAAGAGCTGATGAGAAATTACAGGTATCCGGATAATTTTCACAAATTGGCAATTTTGTAAAAATTACATGTTGTTGCAACTATTTGGTGGTATTGCATTACGGATGTATCATGAAGTCAAAATATTGACATTCTAAAAAATCAGTAGACTACCCACACAAAAGCACTTAATGTTGCTTTAATGTTAGAATATATATATACACACATTCATGGCTTCAACTGTAATGTGCAAATATAATGACAGCCAGGTAATTATTCATGGAGAAAATCGGCTACATCAAGACAGCATTTTCTATGGGGATTTTCCAGGGGCTTTCCCATTGTTGGAAAAATTGGAAGGTGGTGTGTGCAGTCGTGCAAATGGTTGCGGATGTGAATGTAGCATAGCTGCTCTTTGAACAAATTTTTTTTTTACTGTGGATCTTTTTCTGGTTTTTTTTTTCCAAGATTGTAGCATCAAATTTATTGCAGCATTTTCCTTGAAAGCAGCTGAAGCTAAATTAAAGGGAATCTGTACCATAAACTAATCAATGGCTATACAGTTGCAGCAATAATAAAAACGACAAACAGTAAAAGTCCCAAGCTTACATACGTCCAAATAAAGGAGAAATTCTTAATTCCTTACGACGATTAGCGGTGAGTTTGCGATCCATGGTGGCTGCCATATTGATACCCGATGTATTTTTATTACGCTGTAACGGTACCCGATTTTGAAACCAGCGAAATCCGTGCCACCAGCCTCGTCCCTCATGAACTTTGGTGACACGGCGAATACTACCAAAGTTCAGATTCAACATTCGCTCAAAAGAAAACGCGACAATTTCTACCCATAAAACTACAGAAGAACATAAAAAATGTATTTTAAGTAATATTTATGATCAACAATGTCTTTTGAGAACGAAAAGTAAAAACAGCACTAAAACCAAAATTACGCTGTAGAATTCGCGAATGCCATACAGCAACACACGCTCGCCGTGGGTCTGTGTGAAAGGTTACACTACCGTTTGTGGCAGAAAGGATTCACAAGCAGCTATCATGGCGGCTCCCTTGAATCGCAGAAACGAAGGATTAAAAGTGCTTTTTCTTTGTTAGGAATATTCCGAAATTCATTTAGAGCGTCTGGTATGTTTAATTTAGGGGTATATAACTATATTAGCCATTGATTAGTTTATGGTACAGATTTCCTTTAACACCTTCCACGTTCTCCAGCCTACATCCCAGGTCCATATCAACAGTAGACTTCTCTGTAGTCCACTTGCCCATTTTGCATACTCTGGCTATTACATTTAAGCATAAAACTCTGAATTATATTGATTTGTGTGCAACTGATAGATTTTCACATCTGTATCTGATCTTTTCAGTCACCGCACTCCCTCTGTTTGTTAGCTTCCCAAGTGGACAACTGACTTTGCCTTTGCGGTTAAGATTTTTAACACGGGACTCTATGGAGAGTTAGGCCAATTTCTGGCCTAACTAAAATTGGCCATGATGTAATGCATCTTTAAATGGATCTGCCTTGTGATTGGTCGCCCATATCTCGCTATGGTTTAAATCTTCCGGGCCCGCGCCATTACCATTAACTACACCGTACACAACTCTCTGTGGTATTTGCGGCGCTTTTGTGTTGACGCCGAAAGTTAATCTCTCATCAAACATCTAGCGCGCCTTGTACTATACCATGCTTAGTACTTGTGGTCAATGGACTGATAAACAAGTATGCTTGACAGTGTGTTTTTAGAGAGCAAAGTCCCGGGGTAAAGTTCTGCTTAAAATTCAAAGTCCATAGTCGGATTTTCGGGGTTCGCTATCAGTAAAATAAACTGGTAGATTCCAAAATCAGAATTGTTCAGTATTAAAGTGAGCCATTATAATTATTACTTTATTATTTATATTGTAAAATATTATTTTACTATTGAATACTTTAATTTTAATAAACATCAGTATAATTTTGAGTTCAACGAAATGGGTTCATCATGACTAATAATAACATATTTTTCATAAAATTCGACTATGGCATAGTCAATATCAACAGTTACCAAGAATGCTATAATATCACTCAAGTAACCAAAAAATTACCAACATTATCCTGACAGCAACTAAAGGGAAACTGATACCTTCCATGTGCCCTGCATAGCAACAACCCCTTTAAACAAGTTGTTTAATGTCGAAAGTCGCCAGTTTTGTATGCTGCATGTAGTACCAACTTAATCAACATTTCTTACCTAACTATCATGGCTGTTGACACCTTCAATGTACCCCACCCTACATCCCAGTCCCATATCAACAGCCCTTTAACAAAAACACCAATATTGATCAACATTATCCCGAGAGCAGCTAAAGCTATATTGATACCTTCAGTGTCCCACCCTGCATTCCAAAGCTCCATAGCAACAGCCCCTTAAAACCTTTAAACAAGTAGTTTCATATCAAAAGTCACCTTTTGTCTGCTACATGTAGTGCCAACATTTCTCACCTAACTGTTGTAGCTAATAACACCTTCCATGTACCCCACCCTACATCCCAGTCCCATATCAACAGCCCCTTTAACAAAAATGCTTTAATGTCACCAAAAATGCTTTAATGTCACCAAAACCATGTTCTCCTAGCCACAATTTTATCAACATTTTCCCAAGAGCAGCGATAGCTAACTCGACTCCTTCCATGTACCCCACCCTACTTCCCAGTTCTATATGATCAGTCCTTTAACAATTGGTGCTTTAATGTCTGCAACTCACAAAAACTGTCAAGAAAAAAACCGAGAATGAGAATAAACTGTTTTCCCAAGAGCAGTTGAAGTTAAAGCCTTCCATAAAAGTGCATCTGACACCCCACCCAGTGCCATATATGCACTTATCAGTCTACAGCATCTTTAACAATTGCACTTTAATTATCTGCAACTTGCTTAAAATTTGTTCTCCTATAGCACCAAATTTAACGCTTTCTATGAGAGCAGCCATAAACCTTCCATGCACCCTACACCCTGCCCAGTACTGCCATAATTAGATATGCTTGGATGTCAGCAACTCTTCCAAATTTGTTCCCATAGCTCCAAATTTATCAACATTTTCCCAAAAGCAGCCATAGCTAAATTGACGCCTTCCGTGCACCCCACCCTACATCCCAGTTTTACATCATCAGCCCTTTAACAAGAATGCTTTAATGCCGACAACGCAACAAAAATTTGTTCTCCTAGCACCAAATTTATCAACATTTTCCTGAGAGCTGCCATCTAGCTAAATTGAAACTTTCTAGATGCATCCCACACCCTACCCAGTGCCATATCAGCAACTCCTTTTTATAAAAAGAGTACTTTCATGTCGGCAACTCACCCAAAATTTCTTCTCATAACACTAGGATCCACAACATGCTCATCTATCAGGGGAACAGTTCTTAAACCCCAATACATTTGTACATTCATTGAATGACCTTTGAAGATTTGGGTACAAAAACTCATACTCTGCAACTTGAGGTCAAAATTTGCACTATGATTATGCAATTGAGGTTATTGGACTATGCCATTGGGATGAGGCTCTTGTGGTCCATAGTGTAATAGCTCCAAGTTATATTTGCCCCGTGAGCAGCCATAGCTAAATTGACACCTTTGATGCACCCCACCCTACATCCTAGTTAAATGTCAACAGCCCTTTAACAAGAGTGCTTTAATTAATGTTGGCAACTCGACGAAATATTTTCCCAGTACTCCAAATTTATCAACATTTCCCCCAGAGCAGCCATAGCTAAACAACACCTTCCATGCACCCCCACCCTACACCATCAGCCCTTTAACAAGAGTGCTTTACTGTCGGCAACTCATCAAAAATTTGTTCTCCTAGCACCAAATTTATCAACATTTTCCAGAGAGCAGGCATAGCTAAATCGACACCTTCCATGTACCCCACCCTACATCCCAGTTTTACATCATCAGCCCTTAATAACAAGAGTGCTTAATAATGTCGGCAACTCGCCAAAAATTTGTTCTCCTAGCACCAAATTTATCAACATTTCCCCTAGAGCAGCCATAGCTAAATCGACACCTTCCGTGCACCACACCCTACATCCCAGTTTGATATCATCAGCCCTTTAAAAAGAGTGCTTTACTGTCGGCAACTCATCAAAAATTTGTTCTCCTAGCACCAAATTTATCAACATTTTCCAGAGAGCAGGCATAGCTAAATCGACACCTTCCATGCACCACACCCTACATCCCAGTTTTATATCATCAGCCCTTTAACAAGAGTGCTTTAATGTCGGCAACTCACCAAAACTTTGTTCTTGTAGTACCAAATTGATCAACATTTTCCCCAAGCTAAATTGACACCTTACATGAACCCCACCCTTTACCTAATGCCATATTGGCAACCCCGTTAATAAAAAGAGTGCTTTAATGCCTGTAACTCACCAAAAATTTGTTCTCCTAGTACCAAATTTAACAATATTTTCTTGAGAGCAGCCATAGCTAAATTGGCACCTTTGATGCACCCCACACCCTACCCAGTGACATTGCCTTTAATAAGAAGAGTGCTTTAATGTCTGTAAGTCACCAGTATTTGTCTCGAGTAGAGACATGCAGGTCTTGCGCAGGTCTCACTCCTCTCAGCCCGACCTATTTTCGCATCTTGCCATGGTGTGATTTTTTGCACGGATTTTCAACACTTAACCCCTGGGTGCCAGTTTCAAACAGAGAATTTTTGTTGGCAAAATGTTTCTAGAAAGTGTTGGAATGTGGCATTTTAATGAAACATTTTACAGTAGGGGCATCAGAATTTGAATTTGTGAGCACAATCATGCTTGGTTTATGTTTAGTGGTTCTAAAGGAATGGCTTATTATTCAACTTGTGAAAATTTAAGAGCATCGAAAATTACAGACAGGTAAAGCCACTTAAAGGGCAAATAGAAAATGCAGTTATTTTGATACAACATTTTCAGAAAATAGATACAGAATTTGAAATAATTTATATAAAATTAAATCCAGATTGAGTACAAACAAGCATAGTCTTTAGTTCAGTGATTCCTGTATACTACAGTGCTATGACCCTACATTTGGACATTCCAGTTGAAATCCATACACCCCTATGGAAGGCATGGCCTTCAATCTTCTACACAGGTAGTGTGAATTTCAAATGGGGTTACCAAAATGGGTGACTCCATTTGAAATTTATACCCCCTGTGAGGGAGATTAAGATCAAGTCTTCATAGTGGTGTATAAAAGATGTGTGGCTCTTAAAGGCTTATTATACACCCGGGGGAGGCACTCGAATATGAAAGTGACGTACCTGTGCCCACCAACATACGAAACTGGTGTAGAAATTTTCAGAAAAAAGGGGTCATTCGGTGTTGGCAATGTCAACAATGGGGTGATTTTGTATGGGAGCACCCAAAATTTCACATCATTGACAATCAAAAATAGCTTTTTACCCAATTTTACAGTGAAAAATAGGCAAAGTGCGCCAAATTTTCAATTTTGAGGACTAATTGTTCAAGAAAGGGGGTCATTCAGTGTCTACAGGCTACTGAAAAAAAACGGGTTCATTGGGTGTAGGATTTGCCCAAAATAACGGGGTCTTTTCATGGGCACATGACGTAAGTTAATATATGGGAGTGCCCCCCCAAGGTAAAATGCAGAGTTTGTTATGGTTTTCACATACAGATACCATATGCCTATACTTTGGAACAGGCCTCGAAATAAGCCAGAATTTCTGAGGGCCATTTGGGCCCATGATCTTAAATGTTTGAGGGCCCTGACAAATTTTTGTTGGCCCGAATTTGGGCTATTGGTTTTAACCTATGAACCCCACAAAATAGTGAGAAAATTTTTTGCAGGTCATTTGGGCTTGCCTGATGTATCTTTTGCAGGCCCTCACTGAATTTCGGGGCCAAGTGCCCTTGGGCCCTCCTTATTTCGAGGCCTGCTTTGGAAGCAGACCATGTAATCTTCCCCTAAACTAAAGTAAAAGACAGTATCAGTTTTGACTCGCAGACACTGCATATTTATTTGCTAGGACAGAATTGCAGACAGTTCAAGTTGCTTATGGAAATGGGCTATTCCAGTTGAAATCCATAGCCCCCTGGAAGACATGACCTTAATCTCTCACACCAGAGGATGCAGATTTTAAATGCAGTTGCCCATTCAGGTAACCCAGTTTGAAATTAACACCCCCCTGTGTGGGAGATTAAGGTCTTGTCATCCATAGGGGGTGTATGCAAATCAACTAGAACAGCCCAGTGTGCCAAATAGTGCTAGACGTGTTAGATATACATACATTAGGGCGACTGGGCTAGTTGCGGAAGATTATGGAGCCATATTTGGAATTTAGAGATTTCTGTCTGCATGGACTGGTTTGAAAAATCGCTATTTCACAGGGAAATGTGGGCGGGGCTAGAACTACAAGATGTAAGTTTCGATAAATATGCAAGGATGCAGAGGAGATTATGATTTTTCTATCAAACTTGGGTTTTTTTTTTTAATTAAAAAGAAGACTTGACTGATTAGAAAATCTTACATTTATGTGGAAATGTATGTGGGGATCACTATGGACCACAATGGCCTCATCCTAATGACATAGTTCAATAACCTCAATTAAACAATCATAATGCAAAATTTGACCCAAAGTTGCCGACTGCGGAGTATGAGTTTTTGTACCCAAATTGTCAAAGGTCATTCAATAAATGTACAAATGTATTGGGGTTAAAGAACTGTACCCTTGTAGATGAGCATGTTGTGGATCTCAGTGGATAGAGCTACAATATGGAAGTTTTAACTGAAGGCAAAAAGGATGTGGATAAGACTATAAGAGATAATGATTTTACCACCAGACCTGGGTAGATTTTTATTAAAAAAAGAGACTGGCTAGTTTGAAAAATCTTTATTTCAAGTGGAAATGTGGGTGGTGATGAAGCTAGAAAATGGAAGTTAGAGATAATTGAAGGTTAACAATACAAAAGGATGCATAAGAGATCTATAAATGCTCTGCGTGCTAGCCATGCGCTTCAACGCAAAAAGTTTTGAAATATTTTCTCAAAATATCAAGAGCTATCTTAAGAACTACTGAACCAATACTAGGCTTGTTTGTACTCATTTTAATGCATATTTCATGCTGATTCCAAATATGGTCATGAAAATTTAAATTTCTGAAATTTTTGAATTTTTACAAAATTTTTGAAACATGTCGTCTGCAGTCGACACCCGCGTAAAGAGAGTTAAAGGAATGGTATGGCTACTAATCATATGTTTTTATTCAAAAAAAGAAAAGAAAAAGTAATAGAAGAGATTAGTGGATGTTGTTTTGTGTGCTATGAGTTATTTCCAGAGAAGATCATCTTGTCCTTACCAGAATCCTTTGCAATATTACACATCACCTCATTTCATCAAATGATACTCCCATAGCACAGGTTCCCTTTGTTTTCATTGTGAGAATAGACTGGTTATACCAGGGTCGATAGTCAAGATATAAACATATTTTGCAAGATCTGGATGTGTACTGTTCATCACATTTTGTCACTATCGACCCATGTTGCATTAGATATCAGATCAGTACAGGAAATTGAAATGGGAGAAATGCATTATGGGAAGTGGTGATATTTTCTCTGGGTATTTCCCTGTCTGATTATTTTTAAATGATTTATCCAACAGGTTGTTTGTGTGTCTATTTTGTTCCTTATGCCCATATCATACTAGACTATGCCATAGTCGATTTTTGATATATTTAAATGTTATTAATCATGATGAACGCATTCAGTTGAACTCGAAATTATACTGATATTTAGTAGGCCTACATCAAAATACTAGTATAAAATGGTTATGAAAAAGTTTAGGCTATATAATTATATTTGTGACAGTAAAAGTAAAGTATAGGCCCTACGTATAGGCTTATATTATTGAATGCAACATATCATAATGGCATAATTATAACTGTGATTATAATGACACTTCAATACTGAACAATTCTAATTTTAGAATCTGCCAGTTTATTATCGACTATGGACTTTCACTTTTAAGCAGAACTTTACCCTGCGACTCACACACTGTCAATCATACTTGTTTATCAATAAAATCTAACCACAAGACAAAGCATGGTGGGACAATACGCGCTAGATGCATACGTTCATCCACCAGCACAAAAGCGCCGCATTCCCTAGATAGTTGTGTACCATGTATAGTTATAATGGTACCGGTACGCGTCGGGAGGATTTAAACAATAACGAGGTCTGGGCGACCAATCACAAGCCAGATTCATTTTTAAAGATGCATTACATCATCACCAATTTTAGTTAGGCCAGAAATTGGCCTAACTCTCAAGGCAAAGTCAGTAGTCCACTTGGGAAGCTAACAAACAGAGGGCGACGGTGACTGAAAAGATCAGTTGTGAAAATCTATCAATTGTGCACTCATTAATTAAATCAGAGTTTTAAGCTTAAATGTAATAGCCAGAGTAGTGCACAATTGGCAAGTGGGCTACGGAGAAGTCTAATATCATACTCGTACTTGCAACGAATGGCAGAAAAATCACTAAATGATCAAACAACAGCAGTGATTGTATATACAACGCTACCAACGTTCAGTTGTAGCTAGCAATGTCGCTCACTAGCAAGTTGTCTTGCAGTTAACTGGTAGTGATTTGTTGTTGGCATGCTAGCGACAACTCCTATGGAAGACACAACCTTACTCTTCCACACAGGGAATATAGAATTCAAATAGTCACCAATTCAGGGTAACCCTATTTGAAATTAACACTCCCTATGTGGGAGATCAAGATCATGTCTTCAAATAGGGGTGTTATGGATTTCAACTGGAATAGCCCAATATATATCGGTGATCCCTTTCCCAAATAAGCAACAGATGTGGATGCAAGAAACATCAAAAAATGCTGTGCCTGTTGCGATTGTTTAGAACGATGCTTTCTATGATAGGGACATAAGTCAGGATTCGACAGGATAAGTCTTGAGTTTTCTTTTATTTTAACTTGATTATTATTTTAATTTGTCTATTTTGCAGAGTCGATGTGTAAACCAAATAGAAGAAGTGTGTAAAGACGTTGAGAAGACCATCAATCAAACCATCCAGAACACCTTGAATACACTGGAGAAAGACTGTGAAGCTATCGCTAATATAATTGATGATAAGCTACAAGAAGATAGGTTAGTATTAAACAGGGTGATTGAGAAGAACTACATTTCATGTCCCCCTGGGTGAGGGGATGAAGAAGGCTTTGATATTGATCAAAATACTGAAGTATTTTAGAATGTTGGCAGCTCTGCTAATGTTTGTGATGATACCATATTGGTATCCACTTGGCTCCACAACATGCTCATCTATCAAGGAACAGTTTTTAAACCCCAATACATTTGTACATTCATTGAATGACCTTTGAAGATTTGGGTACAAAACTCATACTCTGCAACTTGAGGTCAAATTTTGCACTAAGATTATGTAATTGAGGTTATTGGACTATGCCATTGGGATGAGGCTCTTGTGGTCCATAGTGTGAGTGAGTAGTATCCGGATGTGATATACATGTGATCAAAGGCAGTGTATCTGTAGGGCACAGTTGCTTTGTGGCTCATCGCATGCTACAGATGCATCGCCTTTGATCATGAGTGTATCACATGCGGACATTACTGTCTCAAGGAATCCAAATGGAAATAGTTATAATAGAAGTTTGGCAGTTTTTTTGCGGCTTTAGCACATACACTGTATGCACAGAAGTGGGGTTCTGATTGGCTGATTGAATAACGTCACGAAAAGCTGCAAAATATCAACACTTCATTCGCTACCCAAGCGGCATATTATCTAGTAATTGTGGTTTGACTCCATTCTTTAAAATGATAAACAAGGCACATGCATCAGCAAGTGCTGAACTTTCATTGGTACATGTAGCAAGAAAAATGTACAAGATGAATGGTTACACTAGCTGGCAGAGAAGAATGGCACTTATTTACATTTTGAGAGCGTAAACAGAGGTGGGGTTCTGATTGGTTGATTCACTCTTCTGACAATCATAACAACAAACCAATAATCTGATTGGCCATTTACACGTCAAAGGGTTGGTTGGGGCAGAGTGGCCTTAATCAAGTGAACACAAAGCTCCAAGAAGGGCGCTCACATCAATCAGAGCAAAAGACTGCCTTACTTCTCTGGAAGCTAGTGTAGTATTGGAGGACAGGGTAACATAAACCTGCAGATAGGTGATTAGGAGAAGGATATACAAGGAGGGGAAGAAAGAAGCATATATGTTTGTACAGTGCAGGCAAAGATTCAACAAGATCATCAAAATTAAATTTGATGATGTCAACAGCAGGTAGCTGCAATCATAAAAACAAAATGTTTGCACACTTTGGGCTGTCTTTTGATGAAACTCTGCTTCCGCTCCCCAATTCAGTGAATGACATAGCTTGTTGTCATCAGGTCTACAGGTTTGTGACACCCTCTACAATTGAAAGATGGGGAGTGGGGAAGGGTGGAATACAGGGTAGAGTCTCTACTTCAAATTCAATTGTTTTGAGCAAATCTGCCAACTGTTTTTTCGCTGATAGTAGGATGTGTAACAAACAAAGACAGGGACAATTGCTTTTTCATTATCATTGATATTCTTTGATGTTTTCATTGCAGGGAATCCAACTCATACAACCTTCGTGCTCGAGGCAAATGGTTCATCTTCTCACTGCTAGGCCTACTCTTACCATTCCTACTACTCATTAACTACCTTGCCGCTAATGTGTCCAAGGACTTCCTACGTAGTATGCTAGGAAGAAATGGGGAGGAGACACTACGTATATATCTGGTAGGTAGTCATACACAATAAGCTTTCTATCTAACCATTCCTACTACTCATTAACTACCTTACCGCTAGCGTGTCCAAAATTACTGTCCAAGGACTTCCTACATAGTATGCTAGGAAGAAATGGGGAAGAGGCACTACGTATATATCTGGTAGGTAGTCATGTACACAATAAACTTTCTATCTAACCATTCCTACTACTCGTCAATTTCACTGTAAAAGTGTCTTTCTTTGTCAGAAGAAATGAGGAGAAGACACCATTTATATATCTGGTAGATATACTTTAATTCATCTCAAATAGAGATGGCGGTGATTGATACGGTTGCACTGCAAGCGTGCCAACCAACAGCCGCTGTATGTGTGTATATGCTGTGTTGGATTAGGTTAACATGTATGATTCAATATTGTGACCTGTGAAATACGCATTTATGTCACAAACTTGTAGTGAAACTAAGTATTGTGTAGTCATAAATAAAAAATATACAGATCATGGCAAAGTCCCTGTGCTTTGTATGCCGATTGTTTGAACACCTGTGTCCATAGTGTGTCTCTTCTCAAGTTGAGAGTAACGCCATGTTGGATTTTGCAGTGACAGATTTGAATCGGTGCGTTTTTATACACGGTTGCATTGCCAGTGTGCCTTCTATGTGCGTGTATAAGCCTGGTGGGATTAGGTTGTATGCGCGATTGAATCTACCACTGCGAAGTCCAACATGGCGTTACTTTTTAATTTGAGACAAGACACACTATAGACACAGGTGTTCAAACAATCGGCATACAAAGCACAGGAACTTTGTACTAGGAAGATTTTAGGAAGAGAGTAAACAGACACGTATATATCTGGTAGGTAGTCGCTAATAGATCTTACCATTTTTACAAGTCATGAGCAATTGCATAGCTAGTGAGTGTGTGTAGACTTTCTTCCTAGTTTGTACTAAGCAGATATCATATAGGGAAAATACACTGCATATATACCTGCCACATCGAAACATAAAAAATACATGAATTTGTTTTTTTACAGGCGGGGTTCTGGTCCACCCCTGTCTGGTAATAGAATACACTTTCTGAAATAGATATACCATATTTGTTTAAAATAGATATGCCATATTTGTTTAGCTTGAACTGTATTTGCCGATCATACGGTCATCTCAAAACGAGGTTCTACCCACGAGGTGCGTGATGTGTGTGCGTACACCTGTCAAATGCATGCTTTGATAACCGTGTAAGGGTTGCAAAAGCCATCTGGTGTGTTGCAAGAAAAGCGCAAGACGCAAAAGTGCCCATTTTGCGCATGCGTTGTTAGAAAAACGTGAGAACCTCGTTTTGGTAGCAAGATGGCTTATCTGTGCAAAGGGCAAATATTATGTTACTAGGCGGTTACCCGTATTTCGCGGTTCTCGGCTGTCATAGTTATTGGCTTTTGCAGATCTCAAACCTGGGCTTCCTTGGCCAAAGTTACACCCACCGACCAAGTTTGAGCTCCATGAGCAATTTGAAATCTTTGTTTTTTGACCTATGACCTCTCAACCGTAGGTCTGACAAAAAGGTCACAATGGAACTTTTGTTTGTTAGTCCAATTTCCAAGTATGTGCTCCATAGGCAATTTGAAATTTTTACCTTTTTGACCTTTGACCTCTTAACCGTAGGTCAGAAGAAAAGATCACCATTGAAACTTTTGTTTGTTAGTCCAAGGTCCACCCACCCACCAAGTTTGAGTTCCAGAGGGCAATTTGAAATTTTGACCTTGACCTATGACCTCTTAACCGTGGGTCTGACTGAAAAGGTCACTGTGGAAACTTTTGCTTGTTAGTCAAAGGTCCACCCACCCACCAAGTTTGAGCTCCATATGAGCAATTGGAAGTTGTTACCTTTCTTGACCTATGACCTCTTAACCGTAGGTATGACTGAAAAGGTCACCGTGGAAACTTTTGTTTGTTAGTCCAAGGTCCACCCACCCACCAAGTTTGAGCTCCATAGGTGCAATTTGAAATTGTTACCGGTCTTGACCTATGACCTCTTAACCGTAGGTATGATGAAAAGGTTACCGTCAAAACTTTTGTTTGTTAGTCCAAGGTCCACCCACCCACCAAGTTTGAGCGCCATAGGAGCAATTTGAAATTGTTACCTTTCTTGACCTATGACCTCTTAACCTTAGGTATGATGAAGAGGTCACCGTGGAAACCTTTGTTTGTTAGGCCAAGGTCCACCCACCCACCAAGTTTGAGCTCCATAGGGGCAATTTGAAATTTTACCTTTCTTGACCTATGACCTCTTAACCGTAAGTATGACAAAAGGTCACCGTAGAAACTTTTGTTTGTTAGTCCAAGGTCCACCCACCCACTAAGTTTGAGCTCCATAGGAGCAATTTGAATTGTTACCTTTCTTGACCTACATTGTATGACCTCTTAACCGTGGGTATGATGAAAAGGTCACCGTGGAAACTTTTGTTGGTTAGTCCAAGGTCCACCCACCCACCAAGTTTGAGCTCCATAGGGGCAATTTGATATTGTTACCTTTCTTGACCTATGACCTCTTAACCGTTGGTCTGACAAAAGGTCATCGTGGAAACTTTTATTTGTTATTCCAAGTTCCATCCACCCACCAAGTTTGAGCTACATAGGGGCAGTTTGAAATTTTTACCTTTCTTGACCTTTGACCTCTTCACCGTTGGTCCGACAAAAAGGTCACCCTGGAAACTTTTGTTTGATATTCCAAGGTCAACATAATGGCATGGCTAGATTTGCCATTTAAAGTATTTGAAATTAGACTTCAATTGAACTTGACCCCGTCCTTGACCTTTGACCTTAAAAAATATAAACTCGTTCTTACTCATACCAAGCTGCACCCACCCACCAAGTTTGAGCCCCGTATGACCTACGGTGGCCTCACATTAGCAGTCACAGACAGACAGACAGACAGACAGACAGATCTACAGAGAATAGCGTATTATAATATAGATTATTGTTCCATTTTCACCAACATTGCTTGCCAATTTGAAACAGGCAAATACAAAAAATGAGAAAGGACTTACCATCATTACTACACTAAAATGTCTAAATTTGGATAAGTATTATGCTTGGTAAATAAAAACATCTGATTCATAGTGAACTAAAATGAAAAGGAAAAGGTCATTTTGTGAGAAATGTGTCAGAGTTGCAAAAATTATTCATTGGAAAATTTGATACCATTTTAATTTTAAAATAGAAGATTTTACATGCGGGGGTTCGCACGGACGCCTACGTATTTGGACTTAAGATTGCTATTATGAATTAAATGAGGGCTACATGTAGTTAAATTTCAGTGAGTGAATTTCACAAAAAATTAATGCATTCAAAATTTCTTTCATTTATATATAGTTGTTCTGCATCCATACACCCACATGGTATGATGATGCTTATCCAGCATATGGGTGGAATTATAAGGGAAAAAAATGAACATTGCACAATGCTTCCCTTGGTTTGAATTGTTACTACTGCAAGACTACTGAAAAAAAAAAAAATTAACAAAACTGATGGCTTAAGGGATCTAGAATGAAGCGTTTATGGGCGTTTAACAGTATTTTTTATGGAACATGCGAGCACCTCAGACGTATCGAATTGAATTCTGAATACGAAGCATGTCTTTCTGATATCAAATAATTTTCATTTTTTGAAAATCACGATATAATACAAATTTTATGACAAATTATAAAATTTGATTTTTGATATATAACAGTCCTCGAAGTAAATTTTATAAATCTAATGATATATTCTTAAAGTGTATGTAGCTGGGAGGAAAAGCCGATCAATTGTAAATTTTGACCTTTCGTATTGAAGATATGGATTTTTTTCCCAAAAAGACCTAATTTTTTTTTGGTGTTTTGGGGAAAAAAATCCATATCTTCAATACGAAAAGGTCAAAATTTTCAATTGATCATCGGCTTTTCATCCCACCTACATACACTTTAAGTATAAATCATCAGATTTATAAAGTTTACTTCGAGTACTGTTAAATATCAAAAATATCAATTTTTAATCATTTGCCATAAAATGTGTATTACATTGCAAATTTCAAAAAATCAAAATTATTTGATATCAGAAGGCCATTCTTCGTATTCAGAATGCAATTTGATATGTCTAATGTGTTCTAATGTCCCACAATAAATACTGTCCAAACGTTCAGACCCCAGCCCTTAATGGTGGGTGGTCAGATTTTTTTCTTATTGTTTTTTTCAAATGTTGAGTTATATTGCTCCGGTGGTGTATAACAATACCCCATAGAGTATATTTCCGTTAGTGGTACACCACTTCACACCATCTAAACATTTGGGGCATTCAATTTTATTGAGGTAATGAGAAAAATATGAGTTTTCTTCTGATATCAAAATCTGTGTTTTGATAAGGTCAAGTGGGGGAATGAGGCTGATTGGGTCACCCACCTTTATTGTGATTAGATAGGGCTATTCCAGTTGAAACCTATACACCCCCTATGGAACACATACCCTTAATCTCCCACACAGGGAGTGTTTATCTCAAATTGAGTTACCTGAATGGGTAACTCTGTTTGAAATCTACCCCCCCCCCCTGTGTGGGAGATTAAGGTCATGTTTCCCATAGGGGGTGTAAGGGTTTCAAGTGGAATAGCCTATGCATTAAGGACAGGCAAACTTTTGATGAGTTGAGATGGAAAGTACACAAACCTGCATTTTGCATTGTCACTGCTTTCTCACGGGGCTCAATTGTTTTTATATCATTCTGCAGTGAGTATGAGGGGGATTTGATTAGAATTATAGCAGCTTGCAAAATAAGATTGTATCATTCAGTTTTTAAAAATGTTTAGGAAGGCTATTTTATTCTTCTATATAGCAACCTATGTTTCAGTAGATAATACGACATCCACGAAAAATGTGAATTTCAGTCGATTCCGATTTTGTGTTTCAGATTCATGCATTATTTTGTATATTTTATTGCTCCATAAGCCACTGTGCTGTAATTTTGTTATGTTAACAGGCGAAAATACAAATCGAATGAATCTGAAAGAATTATTTTGCACACAAACAATATGTAGCAAGAGCTTCCTGGTGGTTTAAAATCACCACTTATTTTGGATTAAAGTGGAGGGAGATGACGTTATGGATCACGATCACCACTTATTTTGGATTAAAGTGGAGGGAGATGACGGTATGGATCACAGAACATTGCCTCTTAAAAATATTTTTCTAATCTTTTGCAGGCACCCATAGCCAACATGTGGGCCTCTATACCATCTGAGTACCATTGGCACGCCTTAGGAGCCTTGGCAGTATTTTCCCTCATATTACTACTACTAGCCAGAATGTCTACAAGATTGAGACCTACGCTTAGTCGCAAACAGAAACGGGTCATGAATGAACAGAGAGACTTTGTACAGGACCATGTCAAAGCTAGGAAGGTAAGAAAATAAGAATTATACTTTGATCAGCTTGTAATTGGCATTGGCATTGGCAGGCCTTTTATAACAGCGTGGATTAATATCAAAATGTTTTATTTTGAGAATGTTTTTGTGACATATAGACCAGACGTACTGATAGAACTCGTACAGTTTGGTCAGCTCGTAATCGGCGGGAATTGTTAGGCTTTTACCACTACGTCGAAAAGAAGTCCCACTTACAATGAGTGATATAGTTGACCGGTCCGGTCTGTATTTCGTGTGCTATTAAGGAAGTTGGCGAAGTATAGGACTTGGAATTAATAATTTGTGATGCATCTGACGAGATGTCACAAGATAATTCTCAAAATAACATCTATTGATATTATTCCGCGATGTTATAAGGCCCCCCATTTACAAGCTGATCAAACTGTAACGTGGTCTACTTTTTGGCAAAAGTGGTAAAATCTTAACATTTGCTGTCTATTGTGAGCTGATCAAACTAGGGAGTTATTTTGGGGGGTTGGATGGGCGACATCTGGATCTGGATTTTGTCAAGCACTACTTTCCAAGCAGGCCTTCATATATTACAGGGTGTCCTAAAAGTCTCTTTACCATTGTGAACCATCATATCTATCACAAGTATTATCATAAGGAAAATCAAAATACATATTTGCATAGAGCAAACTGATAAGTACTTCTATTCAGAGTGTGGATAAAACTGATGGCCAGCTATGGTGGAAGGGAAGAAAATTGAAAACACAAACAATGCAAGAACGTTAGTATCACACACATGCACTAATAATTTTTTTTTTTTCATTTTCTGTTTTTATTTTTTCCATGCAGGAAAAGCTGTACTCTGAGTATTTACAACAAAGCGTGGGTCATATTGACCTCAACTGATGATTACATAGTACTTAGTGTATTGTATACAGTCCAACATCCCTTATCCAGACGGACATCTTTGATACAGATCTCTCTGTTATCCAGCCAAATTGCCTTCAAAGTAGAAAGACAACTCATTTCTTCACATTGGAAGGACAACACATGTTATACTCAATACCATCTATTCATGGTTATTATCCCATAATGAAGTAATTACATGCTATTCCCTATTAAAATCTGGTTTTCACTCATCTGGCCGATGCTTGGTCCCATCATGTCTGGATAAAAGAGGCTGTTGGACTGTATATATACCAAAACAATCATATTTCTCAGCCACAAGACTGTCGGCGTTATGGCCTTAAGTAAGTTTGTGTTATGGTCCGGTAGATTGGTCCATTCACTCAAGCCAATGTGGATAGAAAAATCACCTTTGTTTCATTCTGGGCATTAAAAATATTGGGCTTTGGTGAAATCCATACACCCCTACGGAAGATATGACCTTTATCTGCCAAACAGGGTGTGTGAAGACATGACCTTAATCTCTTGCTCAGGGGGTGTAGATTTGAAATGGAGTAACGCATTTGGTTTATAACCCCATTTGAAACTCACACTCTCTGTCTGATAGATTAAGGTAATATTTTCCATAGGGGTGTATGGATTTCAACTTTGAATATCCCTTTGAAAGTGATGGGTAGCACACTCAATAGTGAACCAAATATGTAGGCCTAAATGTTTGCTCCAAAATGAAATGCACATGATCTGAAATAGTTTAGTACATTATTTTGATAAAATGGTGTTTTGGATAAATCTATGGTTCTTATGGGTTCAAGTAAATTATAAACTCTTGTAGGTCTGCAGTAGTCAGAGAAAATAGTGGTTCATCAGTGGTTGCCTGCTTTAAACAAATGTTTTCAAATAATTGTGAAACAAAGGTGAAGTGTGATTGTTTTGTTGTCACAATGAGGCTACATACTTAGTTAGATAGACCAAAATCAACATTTTGTTGGTTTCTTTTTTTTTTCTAGAGGGACAATCCTTGATCAGTTAACATATATTTTTCTCTGTTGGGCTATTCCAGTTGAAATCCTTACACCCCCTATGGAAGACATGACTTGAATCTACCACACACGGGGTGTAGATTTCATATGGAGTCACCCATTCAGGTAACCCCATTTGAAATTCACACTCCCTGTGTGGAATATTCAGGTCATTTCTTCTGTAGAAGGTGTATGGATTTTAACTGGAATAGCTGATTATCAAGAGAATGGGGCTTAAGATTGGGTGATACATTTTTAAAATGATGTAAGTAAATGAATTCATATTGAGTAGTGTAAATGCATGAAATTAATGAAGACGTGAAAATATAAGTTTATCAAGGTTGAGGTCAAGTTTGAGGTGGCAGATTTTGTGAAGGGTGATTTTTATTTCCAGCGTCCAGCCACAGCAAAACATTATTGAATATATAATATTGTTTTTTTTTCTGAATTGCCAAATGGGTATGAATTCTTGAAGAGGTTCATTAGGTTTGTAGAATTAATTAAAAATACATTTCATCTTTTGAAAACCGTGAGTTATTTACTGACCTCGCAGTAGCATCAGTATTATGGGGCATTTGTAAAATGTAATCTTTGCCAGAAAATTAAATATGAAACAGAAATCGTCATTCACATGCATTACACATGAACTGCTTTGCCCTATTCCAATCATATTCCTATTCCAATAATACATTTATTGCCACTTAAACTCCTTTGATTTGACATAACAAGTGCAAAATAGTATGAAAATAAGGCCTTAGGAACAGTAGTTTTTATGGAAATTAATTCAGGTTATGAATTTTAAAAGTACATAAGTGTCTACAGAATACCTCATGTTTATTTTAGTATGTGGGAGGTACAATATTTCGGTCACTACGGCCATATGGCACAGCCAATGTTTAATGTTAGTCTGATCTCTTAGGTATAGATACATAATTATACACTTGATTTTGCCTTAAAGAAGATGCTCCTAGCATCACAACACACTGCAGTCAGTCCTTAAACAGGAAGCCCCACTTGGCCAGTTCGCCACAAAAGAACTGACTTGCACCTGTTAATTTGATGCCAGACAGAACAGAATTTACATGTATACATTTTAACCTTGACTAATTCCCAAAAGTGGGGCTTACACTTTAAAGAAGATAAAGTCAATGAGAACAACTGGATACATAAAAAACTTCAACTGTACATTATTTGTTTGGATGATATTAGTATCTCCTTTGATCTTGCCTTTAATTAAAATGAGCTGATGAAATTAAGCACTTGAAATAAACTATATACACAACTTCCTAAATTGGTAATGACTCGGATAGAGTACAGAATGCAAATTAAGATTTTTTTAAAGATTTGACATGGTCTGTCAGCATGATATCCCATGATAACAGTACTTCTATTTGTGAACTGATCTGATCCACTTGGGCCAAAGTCCGAAATTTTTGAAAATTGGGTTACTACCATTACTAACTTGCTCAGTACCTACATGTACTGTTGTTAAATCCCCAGGTCTCTTGGATACCAGGTTGCAAAGTTACAAATACCTCAAGTTTCATTATTGCTGACTTTAGCCCGATTGGATCAGATCTGGTCACAATTGCCAAGGTTTGCAGGGTAGCTCATTTATGTGTACAGGTTAATTATTATGTTGAATGCTCAATATTCAGAGTAGCTCAGATTCTTTTACATCAGCAATTCCATTTCAAATCCTTACACCCCCTATGGAAGACATGACCTTAACATTCCACACGAGGAGTGTGAATTTCAAATATATTTACCTAAACAGGTGACTCCATATCAAATTGACACCCCTGTGTGAATGGAAGATTATGGTCATGTCTCCCATAGGGGGTGTATGGATTTCAACTGGAATAGCCTATCACTCATACATAAATTCTAGACAGTTGATTGGCTGAGTATCTATCATTAACCAATAACCATCAGGCAATGCCATTTCAAAAATTAGTTTGACAACCCAATGGCGCTTATGCCATGCAATACGTTATGACTCGCGTGTCCAAGCCAGATGTAGTAAACATGTCATTGCGGGGGAAGAGACTGCATCATAGTGCGACTTGTGCATGCATGGCCTCTTGGAAACGCCAGTTTTGTATGGGGATGAATTATCGAAATACACATGTGCTAACAATCGAAGTATGAAGTATTCTTGGAAAGTAATAGAATTTATGTATGAATGATATAACTGTCTTAAAATTCTTGTAATGGTTGAAATATAATCGCTTGGTGATTGATGGATTGTTCCATTTCAGCTGTACCAGCTTGTGAAATGGAACAATCTATCTCACTTTGTGATTATACCGTAAATGTTCGCCTAATGGCGCACCTGGGCTCCTTTGCCTTGGGGGTAAATTTCATGTACAAATAGAGAGCTTCCTCCTCTAAAATCCCAACAAGAATAAGGGTATGTGCCCTTATTTGCTGGTGGGATTTTTATGGGAGGCACTTTTAGTTTGTGTCTAAATTTCCAGTTATGTTAAGGGAGCCCATAGCACCATTAGGCAAATGTTTACGGTATTTCACTTATAGGCAGTTAATATTTATACGATCTGTGAGATGATGTCATGAAGCCATGTAGAAAAGAAAGTATCTATAGTGTACATGTGCCCTACCTAATTTCTATAAGTATTTTTGTTATTGTAAGGTCAACAATTTGCTATCAGGTTTTAAGAACTTTATAGTAAGCTATTGTAGTTTAAGTCTAGCTGTATTCCCATCCCTTGTGTGTGATATGAAAACTTAGCTAAGCACCGTCCACATTTCCAGCTGAAGTTATTATCTAAGGAGAAGAAGATCTGATTTATATTATTGTGAAGTAATCAAGCGATATAAGTGGGATTTTGGTTTGAATTGATATGGAGATATGTCCAAGAGAAGTGTTTGATGACTTTTGCATTTTGTTGTTTTTCTCCTGTATGATCAGTTTTGTCATCCAAAGATTAGACTATTCACTACTTGCATGGTTCCGCCATTATGCACAATGTGGGAGGAGAGCCTTGAACTGGCAGCACACATGAATGAGAATCAAACCAGTCATATTACATTGTGTAAAATTATGTGATTATTCCTTTCATGTGATGTCAGTTCGAGGCTCTCCTTGCACATGGTACATAATGGCGGAACCGTGCAAGTAATGAATAGAGTCTGGACTCAGAATAGCTCCATGGGTAATAATTTTATTAATTGGCAATAGCCTGAAACCAAACAATATTAAATTGGTGTATTACAAAGGTTTGCACATGTGGCAGGTAGTGCCTCCACAAAACAACAGTTGAAGTTTACCATTTGTATGACAAAATAATTTGGAGGTTCTCTATTTTGCCCACCAAGAATGACACGCAAAATGGCGGAGTCCACTCTCCTTAAATCTAATCTCATTGGTCATATCTCAGGAACTGAAAGTGATGGAAATGTTCCCCTAAATTGGGCAAGAATATAATACTTGAACAAAAAAATAATAAGAGTATTATCGGTCTATGACATAAACTTGGGTATTGCTACAAAGTATTGTAAAGTACTACTAAATAATCTCAGTAAAGTGCCTTAAATACGCACAAGATTTTAATGTTGCATTGTGACGATTTTTAGAAAATTTAAGTTCAATTTTGGTTGTGATTTCAGTTCAATAAACTTTTAATGAAGGAACAAAAATATGGATGACTTGAATACTTGTATTTTTTTGTTATCATTTGGGGGACATCTTTATAAAAGAATAATAAGTGAAACCTTAATTTTTTGTGCATGTAGCAAAAAAATAGATGTATGTCTGTGTAGAACAAGTCAACATTGGGTTAAATTGTAGGGATTCATGATATGCACCAACTACACTCAATTTTCAAATTGATCAGAGTTACGAGCCGTATGTCGAGTGTATATAAGCGTACACGCTAATTGGCTGATCAACAATCTTGACAAGACGGTTGATCTACTGTTCATCGAGTGCAGAGAATGGGAGGGGGAGACTTTGCCTTTTCTATGAGTTAGATGAGCATCATCACATACCCTGAACTCTGAGAAGAATTAGGAAATTAACTTTAGATTTGTATCACACAATGTAACTCCTCCACGTTGTCTTTCATGATATGAGATAGTGAAGGAGGCATGGAGGGGAGCTAGCTGATAAACCAATTCGGCCAGTAGGCTCTCATTATACTGAGAGGCCTTAGCCTGTGGTATGAGTCGTGCATTTCATGATGGCTGTGTTGGGGTGCCCATCTCTTCTGAAGCAACAGGGCCAGGCAACTCAAAAATATACCACAGCCCCTGTACAGTGAGTCTGTTACCTTCCCAACAAAGCCTGATGGTACCTATTTATACAACTGGGTGGAAATAGGCAATAGATGTGAAGGTCATGCCTAGTGCACAAGAAGATGAAACCCACAATCTGATGAGTCAAAGGCCATGCTACTACTGTGCTTCCTACCCTTCTGGATAGCTGCCAGTAATGGCAATGTGAGGAGGGGGAATCTGGTTGTCCCCCAGTCAGAATCAAATATCAATGAAATTCACTAACTTGGTCAAAAATTTGTAGTGCTACCACTGTTTAGATGGAGATGCCCTGTTGCTAGAGAATAGGGCTTTTGTTGCACACCAGCAAAGGACCTGCCCCAAGATAATACTATTGCACGTATGTAGTTACTCTGCCATAGATGGGGGCCTCAGGTATGATCTACCCCAGGGGAGTGATACTTCTTTGTGTGAGTTGACTTCTTAGTAAAGAGCCCTTAAAACATGTGTATGCCTGCTATGGTAATTTTGATTCATTATGTGGCTTTATGGGGCTTTGATAATAACCATGAACCTTTCCACTTTGGTTTTGGGTGGAGCCGCCCTATGTGTTGCCAGCCCTGTTCCAGGGGAGGCACCAGGGTGTGGGATTTTGTGGCACTTGTCCGAGTTCAGAGTTAGACCAGCTTCTACTCAAGATGATATACTCTCAAATGACCATTGTGAGTACCATCCTTTACAGCCATTAATCTATGTGATGCCCCTGAAAAACTGAATATATAACTTCTATCCTCTTCTGGCAAGTCAGTGATCCAATTGTTTTTGGCAAAATGTGGCTTGACACCAGGGCCCCAAATGTATCGGAAAATATAATGCTTGTAATTCCCGTCCTGGTACGCTATGTATGCATGTCTATCGCTATTGAGGACTGAAGTTGTTATCATATTAATGCCAAATGGCTGAAGTTCATTGGGTGGTTCGATCCATATCATATTCAAATCATCGCTCAAGTTGCTTAATGGTTTTATCACAATTGTTTTGAGACCCTGTACCAGCAAGTAATTTGAACTGATGCTGATGTTAGAAATTACAGAGATGGTTGGAATAGACACAAGTTTCTGATCATCAAAATCTGGCAATTTGAACACCCAGAGAGAATTGTGAATCCGATTGATGCCGTTATCCCATCTTATAACAGCAGTGTCTGAATTAGCCACAATTTGTTCAAGTGATGCATTTACAAAATCGCCACGGATTTTGAATTGCTTCTCAGCTTGCGTTGCCTCACGACAGGGGAACTGGTAAATAGATGGCACGTCGTAATAAATTGCTAATAAGCTATTAGGAATTGATTCACTTACTGCTACTCCACGCAGCCATGCAGATGGTTGGATACTTTTATCACAGATGCTATAGAGTAGGACTATACCATCTGAAGAAATCTCGTACACATCCAGTCTGCTTGCTGTAATCATAGCCAAATGCTTTTCATCTAACCAGTAGCATCCACTCATGTGTGTCTTTTCTATCAGCTTCTTATGCTTGAGACACCACTGCATATCTGAGATATCAAGTAATGGAAATAGGAATGATTATTGTAAATCATGAGGGAGTGGGTATATTGATTCTTCCAGATACATATAACTTTATCCATGCCCAACACTACGTCTTGTAGTCATGGCACACTTGTAAATCTTCCTCTGTTCTTCCAACGTGAGGCCTATTTGTTCACACTCTGGAGATCCAAATCACCCAGAGTACTGTGTAATGTCTTTATTTTTTTCTAAAGTAAATTAATCATGCTCAAACACCGATCCTCGATAATTGAACAAGTGCCAATTTCACATAACTCATGACTGATCTTACGTTAATGTCCATGTTTGACTTATTTCACATAAACTCATGATCAATTATAAGTCTTTGTTAAAATGGGTCCAGGGTATGAGAGCAGGGTATATTCTAGGAATGGTTTTATGTATTGCTCCCAGGGGCATAGCCAGCTTTCTTGGTCGTGGGGGTGGGGGGGGCAAATAAAAAGTCTTTGAGCTTCCAAAAAAGGCTTTCTTGGGATAGTGCATGCACGCGCAAAAAAAAAAGGTATTTTACACTATTATGGTCAATGATCTGGGTGAAAAGGGCCTAATTGGGATTGTTCGACGTTTGTGCTTACCTGAAATATCGTCAAGTTCATCGGACTCTTCAGATCTCCTGATGCATTGTTCTTCACAAGTTTCCTCGTTGATCTTACGAAGTCGAGAAACCACATCATCAATGTTTGGTCTCTTGGCGCGATCCTTATCCCAACACTCCCGAATCAGGGTACGTAGGGCGGGTGGGCAACTATCTGGTATTTCAGGGCGTATGTCATCATTCCCGATGGCAAACATAAGTGCTTCTGGACGATGGTAGTCTTGGTACGGAACTTCACATGACTCCAGCTCCCATAACACGACTCCCAATGCAAATATATCTGCTTTCGGTGACAACTGTAAATCTGTAAAGATTTCTGGGGCTAGCCATCTGATGGTGCCGCGACTATTTTCTGTACTCGTGGTACTCTTTAGATCTTTTGCGATGCCGAAATCTGCGATCTTTAAGTCATCATCAGCGGTAATCAAGAAGTTTGGAGACTTAATATCGCGATGCAGAACTTTGCTTTCTTGGAGATATCTGATACCTTGTGCTGCCTGGAGTCTCCACTTTTTCTTCAGATTCTCTGGAAGTTGGGTTTGTTTCTGCTGCAAATTCTGAAGATAGTCGTATAAAGATCCCTTTGCTGCATATTCGGTTACTATCACTACATGGGTTGAAGTAACGACATGTCCATAATACTCTATTATGTGTGGGTGTTTAAGTTTCTGCAAAAAGTAGAGTTCTTTCCCGAGCTGTTCCTTAATATTCTTCTCCTTGACCAAGAGTATTTTTTTCGCTGCTGCGTCAATGCCGCGGAAAGTTACGCGATAGACTTCTCCGCTGGCACCACGCCCAATGGGTTCATGGTACTCGAGATCTTTTTCATCTATCGTTGATTCAAGACCAGAAGGTGCATCTATTGTGGTCATTGTGTTGAAGACATCTAATTAGAGAAAACAGAATAAGGAAAAAGAAGCGTACAGGTTTAACAACATCATCATTTAGGCCTATAATCTGTTATAGTAGAATGTTGCGCCAACATTAGATGCATCAGAGGTGGTGGGACGGCAAAGAGTAAAGTGTAATTAAAAATTAACAATTGGGGACGAAAATTTGACTTTGCCCCCCCCCCCCCACAATGGAACAAAAAATTGACAAATGGGGACGAAATTACGATTTGCCCCAGGGGAGTGCTCAACTTAAAGCTACTTAAGAAGTGGCGGTAGGTGATGTGCCCCTTGACGTCGCGAAGTAGGGGTCTATCGCTCTACAAAATGTTGTTTTAAAAATGGGGGTCATTGGGTAGAAACAAAAATGAAAAAGCTGGTCATTGGGTAAAAATTAATATTTTGAAAAATGGGGGGTCATTGGGTATATATACAATGTTAACAAATTTAGAAAATGTTGATATAAAATTGGATCGATTGAGCCCATATTTATTGGTCGAGCTGAGTTTTAAAACTCATAGCGAGACCATGATCTGAATGAATGTTGGTCGATGAGAAACGGGCTGGCAGCACAAAAGATTCACCGGGCAGGGCGCTTCTTTCATTTTTGTTCACGCCAGTGAACATTAAAACCGTTTGCACCCACATCTCATATGCACAGTTTATCCCTTACACACCATGTGTCGACAGGATGTTTTGTGGGACATTCGAGCACATCAGACCTATCGAATTGCATTCTGAATACGAAGAATGTCTTTCTGATATCAAATAATTTTCATTTTATGAAATTCACGATATAATACAAATTTTATGACTTATTAAAATTTGATATTTTTCACATTTTGGAGATATAACAGTCCTCGAAGTAAATTTTATAAATTTAATGATATAGTCTTAAAAAGTGTATGTAGCTGGGAGGAAAAGCCGACGATCAATTGAAAATTTTGAACTTTCATATTGAAGATGTGGATTTTTTTCCCAAAAAGACCTAATTTTGTTTGGTGTTTTGGGAAAAAAATCCATATCTTCAATACGAAAGGTCAAAATTTTCAATTGATCGTCGGCTTTTCATCCCACCTACATACACTTTAGGTAGAAATCATCAGATTTATAAAGTTTACTTCGAGTACTGTTAAATATCAAAAATATCAATTTTTAATGATTTGCCATAAAATGTGTATTACATTGCGAATTTCAAAAAATCAAAATTATTTGATATCAGAAGGCCATTCTTCGTATTCAGAATGCAATTCGATATGGCTGATGTGCTCTAATGTCCCACAATAAATACTGTCCAAACGTTCATACCCCTTCCTTAAAGGGGCATTTCGTGATCCACAGCCTCATCCCCCACTTTTTCCAAAAAAGTTGAGATTTTACACCACTGGATACCTCTGGCTACATAATGTTTATGTACCAAATATTTCTTGCAGATTAATTCGTTTAGCAAAAATATCGCCAAATTTGAATTTCGTTCTGGTGCACCAGAACGAAATTACAACACATTGTCTATGGAGCAGTGTAATACACATAATCATGCATAACTCGCAAACGCAAAATTAGAATCAACTGAAATTTTGGAAATAAGCTTTTTGCGTGGATATCTACTGACAAATGTCATAAAAAGAGGATGCTAGGATCACGAAATACTCCTTTAAGAGACTAGGAAATAATTCCTATTATATACCTTATATGTCATCTGATTGGTTAAAAGTGCAGTCATTGAATTAGCTATGCGCTCCTTTTTAAGAATTACGTAAAAACTGAACTATTCCCCGGGCAATAGTCTTTTAAAAAGACTATTCCCCGGGAATATTCATTTTCACATCATCGGCGCGGGGTGGGGGGGCACTCTGATCCCTATCCTCCCGCCATCCAATCCTCCTGCTGATCCACTAAAGAACTTTATCGGGACAAATATGCACGCCAAGCGCGCGAAATTTGTCAGTTTTAATCATCTGATCATTTTGCCTAAAACCGGACCAAAGGAAGATGTATGCCTACATTTAAACTGTTGATTTTATCTTGGTACCGGCGCCTCTGTTACTGGGCTTTTACAGTGTCATCACTTAAATTATTTATTAAATTTATATTTTATACAAAATTGACTTACGCCTTTACTCCCATGCAGAGTTGTCGAGTGCTATGGTGATTCAGGTATCTCTTTTGGACAAGGACTCACGGATTATTGCTCAGGTTTGACTTTATTATACGTGTAACCACATAAATATTTCCTTTTACAAGTGCGGTACCAAAATCATAATTTGCAATAATCATTCGCTAGCATAATATTCTATATAATTTGAACTTTGAAACGGACGTACTCAACTCTAAACTTGATAAGATTTTTGACATGCATGACGCAATTTTAATTATCAAATAATTATAGATGTTGATCAAACATAGGGCCAATGAAAACCAACAGATATCATATTTGCTTACTTAGCCTTAATTATTGTTTTGGCCGTCGCCATGGGGGTGCGACACTGCGCCGTCCCCCTGGCGATCCCTAAACTAGGGGATAGAGAAGAGAGCGAGATAGAGGGAGAGGAGAGAGAGAGAGGGGGAGGGTGTGAGCGAGAGAGAGAGGGAGAGAGAGAGGGGGGATGGGAGATGGAAGAGGGGTGAGAGTATGGGATATCTCTCTCATATCACATGAGACTAGAGAGGGGATAAAAACTACAATAAGTTCGTAATATCCCAGCAAACACAAAACGTTTTTAGACAGTTTTATCATAGACCCTGGAATTTTATACAGGTTATATTTTGTGTTTGTGGTTTTGGTAAAAATGTTTTAATTTAGGTAGTCGTTTCCATTGATGGTGAATATGTCTGTCCCTACTACCTGCCATGGTCTGGACGGGACCTCATGCGGATGTAGTAATTCTGAGGGTTGTGCTTTGCTATGTTCTTGGCATACTGGACACCTGCTGACAAGTGCCTCAATGTCCTTCTTGATATTTCTCCAAAATATGCAAGTCTTTGCCCGCAGTTGGCATTTTGTGACTCCTTGATGGGCCTCGTGTAATTTATCTAGGAATTCTGGCTGTAATCTTTCTGGAATGATGATTCTGGTACCTTTTAATATAAGACCATTCTCGAGATAAAGCTCGTCTCTAAATGGCCAGTATAGCCGGAGGTCTGGCATGTCTGGAGAGACTTCATGTTGTTTGGTAGGCCATCCTCGGACTATGGTATCTTGCAATGCCAGTAATTCTGGGTCATCTGCTGTTGCTTTGCGCATTGTACTGATCTTTAACTGTCAGAAAATAATTGTGCAAAATGGACTTGTATCTCTTCGGTGTCTTCCTTGATGGAATTGAGCCTTGACGGACCATCGGCTATCAGCATGTCTTTGCCTGGTTTATATCTGATCAGCAAATCATATCCCTGTATGCGTAGAAGAATTCGTTGGAGTCTTGGGGGTGCTGCCATTAGGTTCTTCAAATGTATCATTTCTAACGGCTTATGATCAGATTCAACTGTGAAGGGCTTGCCGTATATGAATGTGTGAAACTTTTCGCAAGCATTCACAACAGCTAACAGCTCTCTCTCTCTCTCTCTCGATATTAATTTGGCATATCTCTGTTCTGCATCCTTCAAGGATCTTGATGAAAATGCAATGACTTTTCCATCTTGGGTCAGAGCTGCGCCGACACCTCGTAGTGAAGCATCCACCTGTATGATAGAGTCCTTGGGGTCAAAGTATGCAAGGGTACCTCGGCACAGATGCGTTTCTTTATGGTTTTGTATGCTGACTGATGGGAAGCTGTCCACTGGAACGTGCTGGTCTTCTTGAGCAGGTCTCTCAATGGGGCTGTGTATTGTGACAAGTTAGGGATAAATGGTGCCATATATGTTGCAATCCCTAAGAATTGTTGCAGTTGCTTAACATTGGTTGGAGCCAGGCTTGTGATTTAATCCACATTTTCCACATTTTTGGACCTCTATTTTGTTGTGGTCTTGATCTACCAAAGGCATCAATATTCAGTTTTTTCTTATCATTTAATTCGTCCATATGAGTTAGAGTAGCTTCATACGTGCGGGCTTCAATTAAAGCTGCATCAAGTTTTAAATTTTCATCTTTGCCCAACAATGTTTGTTGCACCTTTTTGTGCTTGGTACCAATTATTAATTGCTCAACTAATCTTTCCTCAAGTTCACCATCAGGGAATTTGCATTTCTTGGCCTGAATTTTGCAACGTGTTACAAAGTCATCAGTACTTTCATTTTGTTCCTGCCTGTACCTTTGTAGGTTATACCTGTTTACCCTAAAGTTTGTTTTGGGTACAAAGTGTGAAACAAATCTATCCAAAACAGTTTTTGGGACCTTTTTCTCTTCTGTAGTTAAATCCCATGACATTACTGGTCGAACACGATAGGATTTCGGGTATTAATAGTTAGAAACTTTTCTCATACATTTTGTAGCGCTTTGAATCTGTTTGCTTCCCTCACTAGCAGCTACTATAGTAAGAATTCCGATTGAATGAACGCAGCTTTTAACAGCTGCACTCGATCCAACCGCGATCGTATATTGCGTATTTCAAACTACAACGCCAACGCACTACCTTGGATACAATGCTATCCAATCACGAGTGCGTTGGCATGGTTGGATTCACTTCCGCGTTACTCACGCACAGTCGCACACGCTGGCGTGCATCGCACAGTGTACGCAAAAATTCGTCACGCTATTGAAAGCTGCGTTCATTCAATTGGAATTCCCACTATAGCTATACTTGATTCAACAAGTAAGGGGCTGTGCAATAATTATGAGCCCCCCGGGGGGTAAAATTTCCAAACGGCTCGCAAATGGAAATCGCTTGCCCCCCCCCCCCTCTCGGCACGCCAAAAATCGCTTGTTTTGACAGGAAAAATATTTCCTTGAAAACCCTCTCACTCGGTTATTTCAAAATTTCAAAAAGGTAACCACGCTTCCCTAGAATGTGCAATAAATTAGCATTAATTTTTTTTTTTAACAGCATTCTAGAAACTCTTGGCGTTTGGCGAATAAAGGAGTAGGTATACGGTGTTGGCACTGGGCAAGATAGTGGTAAAACTTAATGAGGTATAGAGTTCATAGGGAGTTTATAATATGAGTTCATCTAATATTATTACAGGGGGCAAAGATTTTTGGCGGGCCGGGGGGGGGGCAAGCGATTTTTGGCGGGCCGAGGGGGGGCGATTTTTGGCGAGCCGTTTGGACATTTTACCATGGGGGGGGGGGGCTCATAATTATTGCACAGCCCTTATTTAAAAGGCGCCCCATGAATGTGTGCCAAAATCGTTCCCCCTCTCGGCTGGCCAAAATTGCTTACCCCCTTTCTGCTCGCCAAAATTTCTTACCCCCCATTTTACCCTCCCCATAATGATTGCACAGCCCCTAAAGAGTTGTGCATCTGAATACGGTACAATGCACTTGACCTCACTCAATACAATAGACATAATGTATCTGTATACCGTTGATCTGTATACTGAATTCATTTCATATTTAATACATGCCGATTGATATGAACGTCCTTCAACATAAAGGTAAGTCATGTATTTATTTTGTATACCGATTCTAAATTATACTAGGCCTAGATAGAAGATCAGCGTTGGAAATAGCTGGTATCGCGTACATGTAGCAAAATGCTACACAATTTTGGAGTTGAGCATTTTTATGCCATAGACTTACACACTGAAGTTGGCTACCAGTATGAGTATGTGAATGCACGATGTACCAGGAGAAAATGAAAGCAAATTTTGCTACGCATAAAAAATGCTTAATTCCAACACTGCATAAGATTATACAAAAATACCTTCTACACTCTCAACATTAAGATCGTATTTATATAAGGGCTGTGCAATAATTATGAGCCCTGGGGAGGGTAAAATTGGGGGGGGGGCAAAGAAATTTTTGGCGAGCCAAAAGGGGGGGCAAGCAATTTTGGCACGCATTCATCGGGCACCTTTTTAATAAAACGCTCTAAAAGGCTTAGGAAAACAGTACGGAAACGCTTAAATATGCAAGCGGGGGGGGGGGGCGACTTTTGGCGGGCCGAGAGGGGGGGGCAAGCGTTTTTGGCGAGCCGTTTGGAAATTTTACCACGGGGGGGGGGGGAAATAATTATTGCACAGCCCCTAAAATATTGGGTGTGCATTATTTTTAAACTAGGCTATCGGTACGGTAATTAGGGGTGGTACAATAATTATGTGTACCACCGGGGTGGTGAATTCTCAAAATGGTCTGCCAAAAATGCTTTGCCCCCCTTTCGACGTGCCAAAAACCTTTGCCCCCCACTTTTTGACGTGCCAAAAAATATTTGCCCCCTCCCTTACACATGCAAGATTTTGGGGAACCCGAATTTAAAACCTTAAATTGTCTTATCATATAATGCGAGCGCAGCGAGCAGGAAATTTTGCATAATGTATTCCTAACGTTTTCCTAAGACTTTTTAGGGCGTAATCTAGAAACGGTACCCAAAATATCTGTGCCAAAAATTGCTTGCCCCCCCTTTCGACCTGCCAAAATCGCTTGACCCCCCCTTTTGACCTGCCAAAAATGCTTGCCCCCCTTTTGGCCTGCCAAAATCTTCACCACCACGTGGGTACACATAATTATTGCACCACCCCTTAGCGTAATTTACTGTTTGTACATGAATGTCAGGGAGTTGTGGCATTTGCACAAACTATAGTATATAGGGTAAAGTGGGGCATTAGGGACCCCCATTTTTAGTTTTCATCAAACGTGACTTTTATTTAATACTTGTTTCTGTTTTTAATGGTTTCACTTGACAGACCTGTTATTCAGCTATGTACAGCAGGAAATATATATATTAGGCCGTATAAAATTAATGTTTTGGTTCTCGTCCAGAGGATTTTCATGAATTGATGAGGGAGGAGGTGTTTTTTTGTTTTGTTTTTTTTCAATGTAAAATTAGCATTGTCAGTAGTTTTCGGTCTTCTCCAACAGTGCTCGAGGAAACGATGAGGCCCTTTTTTTTTTTTTTTTCAAATGTGAGATTCTGAGGATAAACCCCTAGAGTACCACAAAAAGACTTGGAAGTGATGCTTGTTCTCTAATAAACTTATTTATATGTATGAAGATTTCATAAATCATTCCAAAGTCTAAAAAATTGAAAAATCTAAAAAAAAAAAAAAAATCTGACAAATCCCAGAAATTGAGGAGGGAGGGACGAGAACCAAAATATTAATTTTACACGGCCTTATACACTTGTGGTCTTAGTGCAATCTTCAAACAAGCACACCATAAGCTGTAATTTACTAAGAGGCCTAGCGAAAGTGGTGACATCAGTCGGAAGTCCACTTTCAACATGACATTTTTTTCTCTTCAAATCATTTAAGGGGGTACTACACCCCTGGCCAATTTTGTGCCTATTTTTGCAATTTTCTCAAAATTATAGCACATTGGTGACAAGTAAGATATGTATATTATAGGGCAAGGACTACAACTACTGTACTGAAAATTCAGCAACTCAGAGCAAGTAGTTATTGATTTATTGATCAAATATTGGTTTTCCTCATTTTTGACTGGAACTCCACAACTGTTGTCTGTGCTGAAATAAAATGTCCAGTGCAGTAGTTGCAGTCCTTGCCCCTATAATATACATATCTTACTTGTCCCCAATGGGCTATAATTTTGAGAAAATGCAAAAATAGGCACAAATTGGCCAGGGTGTAATACCCCTTAATGAGACAAATAAATCTTGATATATGCTTGCCAAATGTGTACTCTATCAGATGAAACTATCAAAAGTTGTTGATCTATACCTCATGTAGAAAAAAGTATGTTAAATGACGTACTTTATCTAGTCCGAGATACTAAAAAGTACTTTGAAGATGTCTGCCAAGATGTAGACTGGCCCCCAGTCTCGGTTCGAGTCCATCTCTGGATAATGTAACAATAAATAATTTCATAATGCCCTATGAAAAAAAATGCCAAAGTCCCCCCCCCCCCTTATTTTCTTCAATGCCAAAAACCCATTCCTCTTCATCCACAAATCGACGCCACTAATTACACCCACCACAGTCAACCATGCAGCAATATAGAAATATACTCGTATTATAAAGTGAACGTGAAAGTCATGTATTGGGTTGGTTTTTAATGCTATGTAATCTACATTACCAGTCGTTTTCCATGGACCCGAGGGAGGGTCTAGCCAAGATGATGTTTGGGTCAAATTGCGAGGAGCAACTAACATGAGTGTTACATAAGCACTGATCATTTTTAATGAGTAGCTATTATAAACCACTCTTGCAAGGCATATTTAAAATAATGGTCAGGATTCCCTAATATGCATAATAATTACTTGTTTATTGATTGGTACTTAATACCCCATGGTACTTAATGCCCTGCTTTACCCTAATTATAGACAAATACGTATTAAAAGCATTCAATTTTAGACATAATTAGTACTTTCAACATGCTCTCACTTATTATTGCCAGAAATTATTATGTATCACTACAATTTTAAACAAATCTAAAATCTGTCAGGTAAAATATGTTCTATGTACTCTACACGTTTATGTATTTGTTTATATCTGAAAATCGATATACGTAATTATAATGTATCTACTTCATGCTTTCGACGTGAGTTCTCTGTGTGAGATGTGAGGTTTGTAGAATTTGGCTGTGTGTTTATTTGTATAGTATTAAAAGGGCATTTCGTGATCCACAGCATCATCCCCCCACTTTTCTCAAAAAAAGTTGAGATTTTATATTAATGGAAACCTCTGGCTACATAATGTTTATGTACAAAATATTTCTTGCAGATTAATTCGTTTGGCAAAGATATCGTGAAAATTACAACACATTGTCTATGGAGAAGTGTAATACACATAATCATGCATAACTCGCAAACGCAAAATCGGAATCAACTGAAATTTTGGGAATAGGTTTTTTCTTGGATATCTACTGAAAAATGTCATAAAAAGAGGATGCTAGGATCACGAAATACTCCTTTAAGGCATTGTTGCTTTCAGTTGCACCTCCCCCATCAGTGTTTTGCTGTTTATTTGTTATATTGTTGTGTTTTTATGATGGGAAATAAATAAATAAATAATAATTATTATTATTATTACTTTCGGTTGCCGATTAGGCCTGCAGCATGAATTTTCAAGACTGATACCAAACTAGAGCGGTTCTCGGCTTTCCCTGTTCTCGGCATTCGCGGTTCTCGGTACACGTGGCACATCGA